>NW_028277125.1:12543653-12844038 GCF_059951505.1 Python bivittatus | reverse complement strand
TCCTGTGATTTAATAAGTGCACTTACATTTGATTCAATGAACAAGCTGACCCAAAATTGCAGCAAACTGTGTAGAGAATTAAACAAAATGCATATAGAGACACACGCACACACATATACATATACAGTCAGAGAAACCGAAGATTGTTAAGTCGTTGATGCTTTGCTACAAACAAGACCAGGTCATTTAGAATCACAGACCAGAGGGAGAAATTCATGCAGGGAAAATTTGCTCTTTGAAGGCATGCTGGAAACTACAGAGATGATCTTTGCCATTGCTTTTAGCCTCCCAACACCACAACCTGTTATCTAAGTGAATTGGCAGATTTTATGCTGTTCATAATAATAGGTGTAGAAGAAATCTGGCCTATTTTCTTGCAATGAATGTCATAATCAATGTTCTGAGCTGCTTTTTCTGGAATCCAAATGACATACCTGCCTACCATATTTAATGGCATGATTAATTTACAAATTAATTTACAAGATATGTAATCTTTGAATGAAAGTATAGAGTATGCAAGACATAAATCACCAAATGGTGCCAACCTACTGTTTTAAAAAAGGCAATATAAAGAAAACCATCTGCCTTCCCCCCCCCCCCAAAAAAAGGAACAAAACAGGGACAGGTATACAAAAACCTCTAAACCCCTAAAATCCATTCAAATTATGGAAGGAATTAGTTCTGTGCTCTCCAAATCCAAAATGCTTTCTATAAATGGAACAGTTATGAATACTTAAGAGATATTGAGACTATTATAAAAGGAGATGCAGTGCAAATGATGAAGAGATACTTCTATATGTCCAGTGTGGTTTTGGGATAGAATGTGGGATAGAAGATCAAGTTTCCATGACGTTTTGGAAATACTACCTCTACAAAAGTGGCACTAATTAGTCTATCTTGGTCAATTAACGTATGGGAGACAGCAGCAAGAATTTATTGAATTCATAGTGTCCCTTTCAGCATAGAAGTTCTCAGCACTATGAGAAGTCAACAACAGATAAAAACATGGGCAAAATTAGCAAAACAACACAACACAAATTAAAAATTGTCAACCTCATTTCAAGCAACAAGAACACAGGGGGAAAGTTCCACATTTTGGGTCCCATCACAGAGAAAAGCTTTTGTGATAGCCACCATTTAGCCTCAGAATCAGCGAATAGATGGAGAAACCTCTTACTAGAATTTCTTAGAAGGTTCATGTGGATATTTAATAAATATGTTGTGCAGCTGTAGAACGAATTCAAGTCAATAAGGGTGTTACCAGACATAAACATCATCTCAATTTGGACACAAGATGAGCCTCTTGAGGATCAAATAACATCATGTAGTTTGCTCTTGGGCTTGCACTAGTGCAAAATCTCAATATATTCCTGCTCTTTCTGTGAATGGGAAACTTCTAACTGTTCTGTCTGAACCTGAGAAGCCATGAAAAATAGACCTCAAAAAAAGCAGTCTGGTGATTTCCAGGCTGGCTCATCTCCTGCCAAAAAGAAGGAGGACCTTTTCTCTTACCCGTTTGAAAGAAGGCAGGCAGTTCCAGCTGGTCTATTGCAAATTAATTCTGGTTAATTTCAGCTCTAACTTCATTTTGCCCTGGTTAAGGTACAATTCAGTATGTTTGTTTAAAAACTCAAGCAAAGAGGAGTCAGAAACAGTCCATTGCTCTTTAAAAGTAAACAAAACATAGACTTTGTTAATTTACATCTATCAGGGATTTAATTATGCAGATGTATCAGGGACCTTAACCTCTGAGAATATTTGTCGTTGTTATTTATTTGTTTAAATTTATTATAGCTGCCCACTCTAGTAGAATCTGAGTGGCTTACAAAATACACAGAAAATAAAAACAGTTAAATACATTCAACATCACGGGCAGCCCCAACTGAAACAATGATAACAATAACAAACCACACTAGTGACCCTACAAACATATTAACCCTAAACCAAAGTCAGTTATTAAGGGCCTGAGACCAGAGGCTCCAAAGCAGGGTCTGGCCTTTACTTTCTTCAGCTTCTTCAGAATAAAGCAGTGCATTCATCCAACAGGGGTTTCTACAGCAGTGTGAGTCATGACTAAGAAGGAAAGTTCTCCTGTATCAATAAGTACCATGGATGTCTTCAGGTGTCTTCCAGGTAATTCCTACCATATCTTTGCAGCCTAAGATTGAACCATAAGAAAATCAGCCTGCAATGAAGTCTCCTGTAGGATTTGATGTGGCCATTTCTGGACATATTATTAGTTTAAAGCAGCATTTCTCAACCTCAGCAACTTTAAGATAAGTGAACTTCAACTCCCAGAGTTCCCCAGCCAGCATGTGTGGACCTAAACTTCCAGAATTCTGGGAGTTGAAGTCCACATAAGGTTGCTGACATTGAGAAACACTGGTTTAAAGAGAATGCTTGGCAGGTGAGAAAGGGAACCTTGGCTCCTTTGTCGTGTTCCATGGGTATTTCAAACTTTAAACATAGCTCTTGTTGCTAATTCATGTTATAGAATATTAATGAGCACAACTATTGTGAATATTCCAGTTTAAATTTCCATTGTTCTTTAGTGGATTTCATGAACTCCTCAAAAGAATCTGGGGTTGTGGTACAGAAAAGAAACACATTTGACATTATGTCAGATACATAGATACACATTTTTTATAGCATCACAACAAATTGGAAAGTATTGCACCAAGTTTTCATGCAATGAATATTGCCTGTTGGGACCTAAAAACTAGATTGATTTGTACTTGCTGAAATTTTAACCAGAAAGGAAAAGAAGCTGAGTACAAAATGGAAGGCAGAACATGAAAAAAATTGCCAAAGGGGGGAGGGGCGAGGGTTGGCACACTGTGAAAAGAGAATGAGGAGGAGACAGAAACCATGTTTGACACTGTATAAAACGTTCACCCAGTTGTTGTTTCAGAGGTTAGAGCCACATGTGGCTTTCTGCTTGGGCGAAACTGTTTCAAAGTTTTTGTTTGAAAGCTTTCTTTCACTTGTTGAATGTGGGAGATGGAAGATTATGCAAGGTATTATCATATATGTTACTGTTCCAATTGGTTCTATATTTAGTACAAGCTCACTTTTGTTTTCAGAGAAAAAGGATAACCTAGTATGTAAACTTCAGTTTAAATGTCTTCAGTGTGAAAGTCACACATATTCTCAAGAATGAAACAGACTGTAGTGTTGACTGCTGTTATTCTTCCCCAACTTCCAGAGGAGAAAAAAAAAATCAGGATCAGGATCTTCCAAATAATTGTCCCTTTTTATTTATGCTCTTCCAACCCTTTGTCTACCTTCATATAAAAGAGATTAATAATTGACCGGCAAGAGAAAGTCTGGATTCATGACAAGATGCAATGCTAAGCATGGCAGACTGGCATAGCTCATTTGCTGTATCTGAAGTCAAATAAGTTTTTTCCAAAGAACAAGATGGGAATTCATTCTTAAATACATAAATACTATAAAAAAGGCTTATTTGCTTTATTTACATCAAATATCTTTCCAAAATATGGGAATTCATTCTTAAATACATAAATACCCATATTTTGGAAAGATGTTTGATGTAAATAAAGCAAATAAGCCTTTTTTTGTCTCTAGCAAAATGAAGGCGTCTAATCCATTTTTTATTAATTGTTATCTTTTTGTACAAACTGATTTCTGAGTGTCTATGGCTACTATTTCTTTTCTTCCAACACTGTAATAATACATCATTTATCTTTAAAAAATTGAATGAAACATCTCTCTCTCTCTCTTTTTCTCTGTCTCTCTCTGACATGGCAAAAAAACTGTATAGCTGAAATTAACAAAGAACTTTCTACAACTTGATGAATTTGTTTGCTTTGACAGGCACCGAATGTTTATGGTGTCAGCTTCATTCCAAACATTACAGGTGCAGAAAAGAGGTAGAAATAGCTTTGCACAAAATTATGCCTTGCCAACAGATAACCCAATCCAGCTTTCAATCACAAGCATATATCCTTTCAAGTATAGTTGTTAAGAAATGAAAGGCCTATTCAGATGCTAAACATGGAGGACATTGAAGGTAGGAATAGACATTTCATGTGAAAGGCAGTGGGAGAGGCAGAGCATGTATGCATGCATGGAAGAGAGTGGGAGAAATCACCTTTCTTAAGATTTTCACACACAGAAAGATAATTGAAGTTATTAACTGTACCTTGATTGGCTTATTGGACAGTTTTAGAGATGCTGACAAGGGCAAAGAATCCATGTTAATGGAATAGCTAATCTGAAGACTGAACAGTGGAGGGGCAGCCTGATCTCTTTGGTGATGGAAAATCAATAGTCTATTAAATTCATAGGGAGACCCAAAAGCCAAGGGGGCGCAAAAGAGAAACCACCAGATTTCCTCATAATACCTAGGCTGCATTAATTAAGCACTGCTTTTAAGATTGAGGGCTGCCTGGAGAATTGTAATAGTAATGAGATTCTGTCTTGAAATAAATGTAACAACCACACCATAAGGTATGCTGACAGACAATTAAACCTCTTTATCAATCCAGCTTTTTCTGTGAAATAAAACTCATATGGCAGCCATAAAATAAACTTAGATGGGGAAGCATAAATCTTTTATCACTATACTGTCAGTTCAACATCCAGATTATGAGAAGCAAAGTTCTCAATATGGATATTTGCATTTATTTTAAAGATGCATTCTGAGAGTGTCAGTAAACTGCATATACCTCGTAGGTGGTTGGACAACAGCAACAGTTTGTTAGTTTACAAGGTAATCTCTAGATAAGAGATCCTAGCTTGCATAGAATAGCATGAGTGTTCTTGTGGGTAAAACAGGGGTAGGAGGACATTTGAGACATACTGGCCAAAATCTGCTAAAACTGTCCTTATCATTAGCAGTTTATGCTTTCTGGTTCTTTCTAAAAACTGTTACATGAAAGCCTCAATTGACGAAAGTCATGATGGATGGTAGAGGTCAATATCTATGGGCCATCTTGTAATGATCATGTCATATGGAAGATTGTGACATGGAATGTAAGAGGAGTAAAATGTAAAAAAACATGAATTAACAATGGAATGAATGAAAGAAAAATAGATAAATATGCGGTGTGTCTGTGAAACTAAGAAAAGAAGGATATAAGATATCTGAATGGGTATCAGGTAATTTGGGGAAATTGTGATGAGTTTTATGGGATGTGGATTGTGTTATATAATATCATGTTTTTGGTTATATTGTTTTTAATCCTAAATTTGACTACTGAATGAGGAAGATAAGCCCCTAAGAGACATTTCTGACTGGAGTGGTATATTTGTACCTTCAAGTCAGTCTTGACTTCTGGCAACTGCCTCAATAAGTCCCGGCAGTTTTCTTGCCAAGATTTTCAGAAGTGGTTTGCCTTTGTCTTCTTCCTCGGGTTGAGAGAGAGGGACTGGCCCAAAGTCACCCAGCTGGCTTTGTACCTAAAACAGGACTAGAACTTACTAGCCTGGTGACTTAACCACTACACCAATCTGGCTTTTAGAATGGTGTGTGTGTGTGTATGTATGTATGTGTGTGTGTGTGTGTGTGTGTGTCTGTGTGTGTGTGTGTGTGTGCTCACCGTGTTAACGCGAAGGCTGGACTCGAACCGCTGAAGCGTCAACCAATTCTGGCCGGCAACTTTCAGCATCATTAAGCCGCTGCGCCACCGCATCCCCCAGAGTGGTATATAAGTCTTAGTAAATAAATAAGTAAAAAAAAAATGTAAGTGTGGTGAACTCGTACCACCGTGTTGATAAATACATGCAGGGTTATAAGTTTAATTATAAGTGAAAGAGCTAAATTGTATGTCAAAAAGTATACATTGGTCTCATCTAGGTAGATGTATATTTGGAAGTATGAATCCATAGTTTGATGGTAGTTTCATGTTACCCTCCATAGAAGGGTGATAATAAAAGAACAAGGAATGAGTTTGGGGAGAATTGTATAATATTCTGAGTGAATGCAATCCAAGGGGAAATATCCTGTGAGGTGCCATGAATGGGTGGGTGGAAATGAGCTGGCAAAGAGGCTGGGCATTCAGAGTACCAAGAAGAAATGAGAATTGAGATTGCTTGATGAGTATTTGCTTAGAAAGAAGTCTGATTTGAATATGCAGTTTAAGCCAAAGTCTATTCGTGCATACATGTGGCAAAGCAATGCATATACATGTTAAAACATGACTGATTTGATTGTTCATGATGAAGGATTGAGACAATTAGGGAAGGTTACAAGAAGTATAACAAATTCTGATGCAGGACAGGCCACTTTGGGAAATGTCAAGAGTGCAGCTTGGGGAAAAATGGATGTGAAGAAAAGGAAAGGAATGAAAGAAATGAGAATGGAAGTATAACAAATACAGGAAGAGAAAGTGCAGGTATGAAAAAGTATCGGAAGAGAAACTAATCTCCAACAGAATAAATGAAAAATGGATGGAAGGAAAGAGGCTGCATACGTGAAACTGAGTGAGAAGAATTATATTACAAAGTGCTACAGAAGGGTATAGAGTTATGATAATGGGAAGTATGAAAAAGCCTGCCTGGTGGAATGATAAAGTGAAAAAAGGCTGTGGATGAGGAAAAAAACTTGTATAATAGAGAGAGAACAAGCAGTAAAGAGATATGCCGCAGACTAGCACTTGGTAGAACAGCCATGAAGGCCTTGGAAAAGATACTGAAAAGTCCTAATGTGTCTATTCCTACAAAGATCAGAACTGTGCAAGCCGTGGTATTCCCTGTGACACCCCATGGAAGCAAACATTGGACTTTAAAGAAGCAGGATAGGAAGAGTATTGATGCCTTTGAACTTTGGCGTTGGAGAAGATTCCTGAGAAGACAGCCAAGAAAACAAACCGGTGGATCATCAAACAAATCAAGCCAGAGTTCTCACTTGAGGCACAAATGACCAGGCTCAAATTATCCTACTTTGTACACATTATGTGAAGACCCAGCTCTCTGGAAATGGCTGTAATGCTGGGAAAGGTGGAAGGAAAGAGAAGAAGAGAATGACCAGCAGCAAGGTGGATGGACTCAGTTACAGTGGCTATGAGTGCACCAATTGGGAGACTTGAAAGAACAGATTAGAGATAGTTTGTCATGGAGAAATCAATCAATGTGGTCGATAGGAGTTGAAAATGACTTGATGGCACATAATAAAAATAGTAATAGTAGTAGTAGTAGTAATAATAATAATAATAATAATAATAATAATAATAATAGAGATTGATGCAAAAATGAGCATGAGAAAAAGGTGTCTGTATAGATGTATTGTCTATAGGGAGAAAAAGAACATAGAAAAAAAATGTCAGGAAAGGTTCAGATTGAAAGATGCAGAGAGAGTGCAGGGTAATGATTTTTTTTTTTTTTTTAAGGGTTGGAAGTGGGTTAAGAGGGCTAAACAAGATTCCTTCCAGCAGAATGAATGGAATTAAAAACAAATGTGAAAAAAATAATTTGCTATGAAACTGAAATGAGGGAATTCTGAAAGAACAGGAATGAGAATGATAGCAGTATACCTCACTTTTTTGTGAGATGGGCAGCTATATAAATGTGATCAATCAATCAATAAAGAGTGAAATTGAAAACTGATACTATGAATCTTAGAATCCAAGAAAAAAATACCAAAAGAGTAATAAATGGTGTGACATTGTTCAAAGATGATAAGGCTGCAAATGGCATTAACTGCAGAAGTGTTAAAATATGGATGTGGTTTCCTCATGGAACGATCATGCAATTTCTTTATATTTGTATGAAGACTGCATCTGGGATCAATGATTGGAGGAAAGTTGTAGCCATTCCCCTATATTAAAAAAAAGAAAGGTAACAAGAGTGAATGCAAAATCTATAGGGGGGATTTAGCATAATAAAAGTCCTGAGAGGGCATTTGTCAGAATTTTGACTGAAAGTGTACAAGAGTTGACAATGAGAAAAAGTTGGGAAGTGCAGTGTGGTGTTGTGTTAGGGGCAGAGAGAAGACAAGACATCTGCTCTTCAGCCAGTCAGCGAGAAATGGAGGAATGTGAGAACATGTGCCATTCCAACATGACTCGACCAATGTAATCCATTAAAAAAATATGGAATCGTATGGTGAATGGCATTGTCTTCAGGGTGGGCCAGACTGACCACAAGTCTGGCTGGGACTAATCTTTGATATAGGCTGTAGTAACTTGAAAGGCTGACTGAGTTTTCCCTTCTCTCCCTCTTATAATTTAGTGCAGTGTTTCTCAACCTTGGCAACTTTAAGATGGGTGGACTTCAACTCCCAGAATTCCCCAGCTGGCCTGCCAGCTGGGGAATTCTGGGAGTTGAAGTCCACCCATCTTAAAGTTGCCAAAGTTGAGAAATACTGCTTTAGTGAATTAGGGGGGAGCCGGTCTTAGCTTCTTTCTCATGCTTTCTGTTTCCCATGACTTAAAGCATTTTTGAAACCATTGTCTCTGCCTCATTTCTCCAAGATCTTTTTCTCAGGCCTTTAATTTCTTGGGCTTACTATTTCTCACTCCCTTTCTGCATGCTGCATAACTTTGCTTGTTGGTGGTGGTGGTGTGTGCCTTCGAGTGAGTTTTTGACTCCTACTGACAGGCTGGACTAGTCCCTGCAATTTTCTTGCCAAGATTTTTGGAATTGGTTTGCCCTTGCCTCCTTCTTCCTAGAGCTGAAAGAGAGTGACTGGCCCAAGGTCACCCAGGTGGCTTTGTGCTTAATGCAGGGCTGGCCCAAGGTCTCCTGGTTTCCAGCCTGGTGCCTTACTCACTACACCAAACTGCCTCTTACATACATAACTTTGCTTACCCCAAAAGAAATAGCTTGTTGACTATATGCATATATGTATGCTCAAAAGATGAGTTGCACTGGTTTACATTTTGAGAAGCAGCATTGGTCCTCAGAATTACTAAAGAGCTGTAATGTCAGCTTTGAACACCATTTCAAATGTGGGGAATGAGATGTGGAAGAAAGGCTTGCTATAAAATTGGCAACTGATAATTTTAAGTGATGGATTTTTTATACATCATCAAGTCACTTTCAGATCTTATTGACAACACTGATAGATTTTTCTCCAGGACAATTTGCCCCCAATTTGGTCCTTCAGATCTTCTAACTGTCACCCATCACCTCTGTAACTGAGTTATCTGCCTTGCTGCTGGTCATCCTCTTCTTCTCTTTCCTTCTACCTTTCCCAGCATTTTAGACTTCTCCAGAGAGCTTGGTCTTTGCATGATACACTCCTCTCATTTGTCACAAAGAAGCTCAACTCGGAAAAAGTTCTCTTCTTCACATTATCTTCACTAGCTGCACACACCAAAGTGAATTATAAACTACTGATAAGCAGCAATTGTACAACTGGGTCATATTGATGATTTCTTGTTGTAATTTCAAGTATGATATTTAGTGATATCTCCAAATATACTTTCTACTGGTTTGCTATCTCATTATTTTCTTTTTCTTTTTTAATTAAAGAGGACATCCAGAGTGATAGGTGATATTTTGTGTTCCAAGAACATTAAAGACCTGTGAATGACTGTCAACAATCCAATGGCAGAAGATTAATTTATTCCTCTTTTTAGTTTCTATTCCTGCCTTTGGCACAGTGTATATGTATGTGGGTATGTGTGAACTGGTGATTAATTTGTGGGGATGACAACCAGATTTAATAGCAATTTAGCAACATTCATACCCCCCCTCCAGACAGAAATGGCAATCATCCTGCCCCAATGGATCTCCATTAGTGGATATTTCTTTTTCCTTAATATATAAATATAGGGCAGATAAATTTGCAGGATCATATTAATGCTGCTTTCTTTGAAGCCACAAATACTCTCTCAGATGGCTTCTCTGTACTAGAGATTCTCCTGTATTTTGAAGTTATTAAATTCAATTCTACTGAGTGTTGCATTTTACTGGGGTTTATATCTAGAGTTCCATATTTTCCTCATCTCAAAAAACCTGTGACAATGTATGATCTGTTCTGTTACTTGCTTCCACTTCTGGCTATACTTCAAGCTGGCCTATATTAAAAGAGGTTACAACTTGGTATTAGGTTTACTTCAGGCTTGGTCTCTCTGCTCCTGATGCGTGTGTGGGGCAGGGGGGATCTCTGGATTCAGAGGCCAGTCCCAAATGCAAGACCAGGATATATGTAGTTCTTTGAACATATATCCTTGGTTCGCTCTGATCTACTTTGTGTAACCCTGACTCTTTCCATTGCACAATTTGTCATTTTATATTACACAGGGAAACCTTTGAGATAAACCAATAAACCTAGGACACCCGTTCCCAGTCTCTGAGGATACCAACCCTTGACCCACAGCTAGCTTTGATGACTCTTAATGGCTACAAAGCAGGAGAAAATCTGAGCAAACATATATTTTCCCATCAGATTTCTGAACATTTCCCAGCTGGTATAGTGTAATGGATTAGGGAGACCTTAATTCGAGTCTTCACTTAACCGCAGAGCTTACAGGGTGACATAAGGCCAGTCAATCTCTCTCAGTGCAATTTATCTTACAAAGTTGTTGCGGTGTCACCCTTAGAGAAAAGGTAGAATATAAACACAATGGATACTGGGATAAAAACCTCTCTTAGCTACTTTGGATTTTCTTTACATGTTCAAGAGTTTTTATATTCACCTCAAATATCATTTTCACTCAGTTCAATTGAATTCTGAAGAACTAGAGCCAGAGGTTTATGCCGTAGATAAACAGCAGTGGTAGGGTGTGTGTGTGTGTTTTTTTTTTTTGGTAGTTATAATGTATTTATTAAAACATTTGGAGGAACAGAATAAATAGCTATATAAAAGAAGAAGAGAAGATAGAGACAGAGTGGGTAAAGAATAAAATATAAGTAAATAAATAGGGAGTTTACAATTATTGCATTAATTAATTAAATGTATAGAATTAAGTTCCTTGTGTCATTTTAAAAATAACTAAAACTCTCTATAAATCTCAGAACATGATATCAGTATTAACATTACCACTATATAGCATTGTTTCAAGGATAAATGCATGAAATCATGTAATAGGAACAAAGAGAAAAAAGAAAAAAATGAAAAATGAAAAAAAAACCCAGAAAAATCAATTAAAACAATATTGGGAAACTACATAGTTATAAATCCCATCCCATTGTATCCAGTTGATGATTGCATCAACATATTCATAAAAATTTAAATTGTTTCTAATCGCTTTCTTTATGTCAGTTATTTCATCCTTAAAAATTGTACTCTAAATGTCTGAATTGGCTGTATTGAGGGACATATGATATATAGGGGACCCATTCGTGCTTAAATATAATTAAGCTTCATTTCTGAATATATACTGTTAATTTTGCCATTGCTCCCTAAGTTTGGCTCCCCAGTCTGATACTGTCAGCAAAGTGTCTGTTTTCCAGTGTTGAACCAGATTTATCATGGTGGCTGTCAGCATATATCTTAAAACATTGTGATCTTTTTATTTATTTCTTCTGGAACAATTCCTATTTAAAACAAAACAAAAACTTGAAGTTTGAATTCAAAGCTTGTTTTTATTTTTATTTTTAAATAATATGTATTTCTTTCCAGTACTTTTGAGTTTTTTAACATGCCTACCACATCAGATTAAATATTTCTTGAGAAGTAGCAATTCATTCTCCATTGAGCCCTCAAGTCAAGAATCCCAGCCACAGAAAATAGATCTTTACAGTACTTCAGTTTGCTAAATCTCAAATCTGGGATGTTTCCCAAGGTAAACATAACTTTTCTGACCAATCTAGTAGCCTCAGAACTCATTTCAGCCAAAGTTTTCTAAATTTTCTCTGTAGGTTGGCTCCTTTTCTTTCAGATTTCTACCATTTGAAAATTGATGTCAGAACTTGTTAAAATAAAGTATTTGAAATAACACAAAGTGGAAATTGAGAAACTAGATTCCATTGGAGATAAATAGATGATAGATAGAATTCTGTGTGGTTTGCACATTAAATAATAGGTAAAATTCCAATATGTGCAAATGTACATTAATTTCAGTGATCCAGCTTGGTACTACTGGGATTAATCATGGTTTATTCCTTATTTTATCCTGGATTTTGTTTTGTAAGTGAAAGGATTTTGAATAACTATACTTCTTTTTTGGGAAACACACAATTAAAATTTCTTCCTCTCTCCTCATCTGTCCTCAAATAATAGCCCTGCCATAACTGTAGGAATAATGTAGAGTTTCAGTTTCATTCTAAACACATATACGTAGAAATCACTATTTCACTGTAAAACAGATAATATACAGTATTTCAAAAGTCAAAATAAAAAATGAGGATTTTCAACCATGTACATTCATGGATGATTGCCCCCTACTTAAGAAGGGAGGGAGGGAGGGAGGGAGGGAGATTGCTAATTCTAGTTAGCCAAACCAACTCAGATTTTAGTGTTAGACTTGTTTGCAGCTATGATTACCATCATCGACTGCTTTCTGGGCTAAGGGGACTTGGATTGCCCCCAAGATCAGTCCCTTCTTACACCACTGAGTAATCCTGTTTAGAAGGATATAATTACAACTGATTCATTATGGGATATATCAGAGATAGTCCCATGCCCAACGCTTACCATTGTATGATTGCGGCATTTTCAAATATAAATTCATTTCAGCAATGCAGGGGTATTATGTCAGCAGATATATCAGTACTTAAATTTAGATTATATTCCAATTGTGGTTCTTCTGTTCAAAAGAGGAGGGGGGAGGGGGGAGGAAAGAAATGGGGAAGGGCATTTCTTGATAGCTTAACAAAAACCACATTTACAATTTTCAAGACTTCACCAATTTGCATCGAGAGTAATAAATTCGATCTCATTATGCTGATTGGAAGGCATGTAGCCCTGAATACCATATATTGTGCTATGCATCAGACAAGGAGGTGCAGTGTATTGAGCTAAATCTTTTGTAAGTTAGCATTCTTTTTAGGTAATGCTTAATGCAATTCGGTTTATTAGAGCCCTGGCACGTGCAGCATTCTTGGAAGTTGGCAGCAATCCAGATCCATTCTGGAGAGATTTCTTCTTCTTTTCTTCTTCTGCCCTTGAATTTTACTTCAGGATAATACATTTGAAGAGACTGAAGGCAAACAATACCATGAGAATCATATATTTCTTAATGGCAAATACTGTTTAATGTCTTTGTTGCTGAGCTTTTTAAAAGCTCATAAAATTTCATGGTGGATGAGAGGGGGCCTGGGTGGTTCAACTCCATTATTTTGGTTATTCTTTTCCCCAAAGGACATCACACAATAGATTGTTTCATTCCCTGAACTTGGGTTGGTACACTGCCATCTTCTTTTCTTAGCCCTGCCACAGCCAAATAATAGATTTGGTGGGTATAAAGAAAGATTAGAAATTCATAGTCTCCTTTCCCATTTCTGCCTCATTCAACACATTCCCCAAAAGAGAAAATTGGGAATTGCTTTTTAGATGCATTGCCCTCATCTTCTCCCAATCCTGCCAAATAATGTGTTGGGTGAGATATCAAAAAATTGTAGCCCTCTACAATTGCATCATTCAATCCAACTCCCTAAAGAGGTATTGGGAAGTGGCTCGTTAGATACATACAAATGGGGCCTTCAACTTAATGCTATAACATCTCCTTCCTCTTACTATTCCATTCTTCCCTCTGATGTTCTTTTCTAGACGATTCTCAACTTTCTGGGACTATTGATCGAGCTCAGTACATATTGGCCAGGCCTTATACAAGTTGCCAACTCCTAAACACAGGTGGACAAAACTTGCTAATCCCGAAACACAGGTTGACAAAACACATCACTGGTCCATTCACATCATATGTCATTATAAAACAAACAACAAAATTATGGCTGACTATGAATGCCTGAATTATAGAGAGATAGAGATAGAGATAGAGATAGAGATAGAGATAGAGATAGAGATAGAGATAGAGATAGAGATAGAGATAGAGATAGAGATAGAGATAGAGATAGAGATAGAGATATAGAGATATCACAGGTAAAAGATATGACTGTCTGGAAGAGCAAAGGTTATATATCTGGAAGATCAAAACAAAACAGGTAAAAGGATAAAAGAGGGCACCACAATAATCCTTTCCCCATCCTGTCACCCTTCAATAGTTCCCTGGATGACATGAGGATGGGAGTCGTACCAATTTCTGGAGGAAGATAATTCCAGAGGGTATGAATTGCAACTGAGTAGGTACACTTCCTTGGTGCTGCAATCTTTAATTGACAGGACCTGGAGCATGCCCACCCTGGTGGACCATACTGGACAGGCAGAGACGACTGGAGATAGGCAGTCCCTCAGAGCCAGGCTCTATGTTTTGAAGAGCTTTGAACATGATAACCAGCACCTTGAATTTAACCCAAAAGCCAACTGGTACTAGTGCAGCTCATGAAGAAGCAGCATGACATGCACATGGCACCCTCACCACTGATTGTGCTATTGCATTCTGGACCACTTGTAGCTTCCAAATGGTCTTCAAGGGCAGTCAAGTGCACTTCCTGCATATTGATGATACCTGACCCCAGCAAATGACCTTATCCAGCAATTCCATATAGGGGACAGAGCATTGACTCCTGCAGCATCCCACAATGAAGGGCTGTGGGCGAGAACTCTCCCCATTTGTCAATACAGATGACAAACATTTGTGAAAAGTGGTTAGGTTTTGTCATAGTGGAGAATATATGTAGCTCAGGGTTAAATGGTTGGTTCTTGAAGTTCTCTGAGTTTGCTTCTCTTCCTGTAGATGTTTCATTACCAGGCTAGGTAACATCATAGGTGCATGGGCGAGTGGAGTTTGCTGGCTGATTATATGGGCAGCTTGTCCTACCATCCTGGCTATGTTTTGGCAGGTGGTGGTGGTAGTGATGGAGGAGGAGGAGGAGGAGGAGAATTATTGCTAGATTCAAAATCAAAGCATGTTATTCTGGTCATTGATCAGCCTTACATAAGCCATATGATTAAAAGAAAAGAAGATTAAAAGATGAAATAAGATAAATAAAACAGAATGGAATAAATATATATATATATTGAGCATGGCTAGCACAAGTGAAACTTTCTCAGTCCAGGTAAACCACACTGAACACATAGATAAACAGGATTGTCCATTATTGTTATTACTAAGCTTGGAGTAGATTTAACCAAGTCAAACTTTTCCTAGGAGTGTTGTTGAATCCTGCTGGCTGTTAAACAAAACTTGGTGACATCAGAGATTAAAACATTCTGATCTGTTAAAAGATAATTGGGATAAAAAGAATCAGTACAGCCTGGATTTTAAGTTAATGAAGGTGTAGTACATTTGTATTTACTTGGTAGAATTGACAGTAAAGAACCAGGTGGGTTTCAATGGCTCCTGACTTATAGTGACAAAGTCATTTGTTATATGGGATTTTCTGGAATTTCCCATCCAGGACCAATTTGCTAGATTTATATCCCACCCTTTCTCAAGGCAGCTTAAATGAGGCTCTCCCTTCATTTTATGCCCATAATAACCTGTGAGATAGGATAGGCTGAGAGAGAATGGCTTAAAGTCACCCAGTGTGTCTCTATGAAGACTCATGGCAGTTGAGAAAGAATATAACACCTATCACAGTCTTACTCCATTCCCAGCTATTAAAATTCAGAAGGTGAAGCACCCAAGGAGATGCTAAAGCAGGACGTTAGTAAGTAGGTTCACACAAGAAGGGGTATTCTAGATATTCTTGACACAGACCATTTAAAGTTATAAAAACATTTCTTGTTATGTAGAACACTAAGCTTACTATTCAATCTGGCTTTCACAAGTTTTAGCAATGACATTAAAAGTGATAACAGATGTCTCCTTTTCTGTGAATTGACCGAAGTGGTTGTCTATTTTGGCCCAATCAGTTCTGTGCGCACACAAGTTAATTAACACTTCAGTATCCCCCCCTTTTTTACTTCAAAGGTTCCTTATCTTTTATAGCATAGATATCTCTTTCCCAGAAAAAAAAAAAAAGACTGTAACCAAAACTAAAAAAAAACAAGTCTCAATTAAAATTAGAATGTCCTTTTGATAATTTAAAAGGAATATACTTCAATTTGGATTGAATCTGATTTAACAGCAGAGAAAGTGAAAATGTATGCGTATATTATTTAAAAAAAAATAACTTTCTCCTTTGGGGATTAAATTGCTGTCAGTCACATCATAGATTTCATTTTGAAAGTTTTCCAGGCCTGTGTACAGCCTGTGTGATTTGTTTGATGTCAGTGGCATTAGCATTCCGATAAATATGCTGAATATCTGGTAGCAAGGATGATTTGAAGTCAGCACACTACATGGCTGTCTGTTTTATATTAAGTTATAACTTTTTTTTTTTTTTTTAAGGAGGGAGTTGTCAGAAAAGAAGAGACTGTACATAGTCTCCAGAGACTAAACTTTTCCAAAGTTCTGTTAATGAGGTGTTATTGAGTTGTTACTAGTACTTACACCCTGATGATGTTCAGGAAGCTATTTAAGACTTGGCTATTCTCCCACCCTCTGGGGCAGAATGAAGGCTGAGCCCGGATGGATGTTTTGGTTATATGTCATTGGGGGGTGGGGGCTGTTCATGATTCTTTTTTGTTTCATATTTTTTACTTTTAATTGTAAGCCACCTAGAACGGCAGCGTATACATTATATAAATAAATATAAATTCATAGAAGTAAAACTTTACAGTGATAATAGAAAACACAGAAACTACAAATCTGACCATATGTCGGTATTTGGTACAGGGACCAGCGATGGAAAATTCAGGAGGACAAAAATCAAAAGGAGTATAGCAACACCTTTTCAGACTAACACATTTAATTAAAAAGCATATGTTTTTGTAAACTGTAGCTCAGTTATCAGATGCATCTACAGTTCATAAAGCTTATATCCTTTAATAACATTTGTTAATCTGAAAAGATACTATCAGACTCCTCCTCCTACTATAGATTAACATGGTCCTCCTCTTACAATCTCTTCTGGAGAAAGTCCATAGTATTAGATACAGTCATTCACAAAAGGATCAGGAAGAAGATTATGGCAAAAACCTTCAACTGAATCCAAAGATTGGGTACCATTCCCCCAGATTTTTGAGGCTGGTGGACACATTTGGCATTCTGAGACCATTTTGGGGTCAGCCATGGCCAGTCACAAAACACCAACTCACTCCAATGCAAACATTGCAGTTCTCTTTAGTCCCCAGGATTCTTCCAGCCATCCCAGATTATTTTAGTCTTTCTTTTTGAAGAGACAGGAGGGCTTCTGGGCAATTATACACACCATGGGAGGACCCAGAAACATTCTTGGAAATAAAAATAACTGTTGCTAGTGGTGCCTTGCTTTGCAGCATGCCGGCATCCCATTTCATTCCATGTAAAATTGAAATAATATATATTATTTTAAAATGACCCCCCCCCCCCACAACTACAGCCGGGATTGATCTGCTTACCACTTGGATGGGAGACCATCAGAAAATGCCAGGGCTGTTGGCCAGACTGAAAAAGGAATACCTATCCCAGGAGAAGGCCTTGGCTTTCATATTATCACATTCTACTTTGCAGCATTTGGAGAAGACTCAAATGTGACAAATAACTGTGTGGAGATCGTTTGAAAAATGTGGATTAGCTCATCTCATCTCAGAGTATAGAAACACTCCAGAAAAAGGGGGAAAAACCCATCCCAATTTTTTTTTTTTTTTTGCTTGTTTCAGTTTTTGTTAGTTAACAATCCTACTAGATATGGCTAATTAGAATAAGTCTCCAGGCTGTCAGAGCTCACTGTCAAATGTCCCACAGTGACTTCAGAGGTGTGATTTCAACAATCATGTGTCTATATTAAATGTAGGTGGGACTCAGAATCTTGAGGGCTTCAGGCTGGCTGTCATAGTACCACTAGCCAACTGTGTCAAGAAAGAGGGTCAAGTCCTAAATGTTATTCTAACTGTACTACCTTGTGAGAAATTAACGTAAACTCGAGTTCTCCAGGTGGCTGTTGAAGTAGTGCAGAGCATCAATCAACCTTATAAAAAATAAACCGATTGACACTGAAGCCTGTCAGGTGTCTAATAGGGGAACTAGCAATTCAGAACCTTAAGGACATTTTGAGAAGTGCTAGAGAATTAAATCCAAGTTTTCTGCTTGTAAAATAAATTCAGTCAACCCTGAAGTCTGCCCCATGGGTTAACTGAAAAGTCAGTCTGCTAAAGGCTGTTTTATTAGATGCAAGGTCATGGCAGGGAAACATAAAAATAATATCTTCTGCTCTTGGCTGTTTCCAAAGATTCAGTTGCTAAGACTAACTTATCCTGATGGGTTTGGATGAGAAGGGGGAAAAAAAAAAGATTTATTCTTTTCATTGAATGTCTAATTGCTGTGTTTTAGCATTTCCACAGTGATGGGCAGTATAAAAAGTAGCAAGTAGAATTCTTTTGCATTGGCCAAACAGCAGCTTATCCTAGTTTGGGATTTGACATGAGTGCCGCATTCAAGATAACATGATAGTGCGAGATAAGATATAATAGAATGGATATAACTATTTGTATACAGCCTGTGTAATGAGAAATTTCTCTGACCTTTATGAGCATTTTGGTAAGGAGGGGGGAAATTGGACATTTTGGACAGTTTTCAGAGACTGTTTTATTTCAGATGGGCTTAAACATCCCTTAAAACAGGGGTGCACAATGTTTTTCAGCTGACAGTTGAACTTGACTTTGAATAATATGCTTCGTCCTCCAAAGGAAGTGTCACTAGAAAAAAAAAATGGCTGGAGCCAGACAACACTAAGCATGGTTTGAATTGAATTAAAACTAAATGAATTAAATGCAGTTAATGTAATTTCCCATCTATTTATTTTTTTCCCCCATTTTGTTCTGTGGGGTCATAAAGCTGTACTCAAGGCTTTTGGTACTACCTGAAATTCAGGTTGGGCACTCTGGTGTTAAGAGCTGTCCTAGGGGCTTCTGTGGATCTCACCATTGCCAGCCCTGTGGAGCATCACAGCTGTTTAGAGGGCAACCACTTACCGTGGACACTAGATTGGCTGATGACACTCTTACAGCCTGAATATCGGGATCAACAGTTGCATTTCAGTAATGACAATAGAGGCAATGACAGGAGGAGGGTAAAGGTAGCCACAGTAGAAGTGATGGTTAAGGGCTGGGGAGACCAGATTCAAGTTCACCCTCAGCCGTGCCAACTCACTGGGTGACTTTGGGGCAAGCACTTCAATTTACTTACGGTCTGTAATTCTGTGTAAGCTAGGATTTCCAATCTAGACACTACTTGTCAGCTAACAAATGGTTGTACACATTGTCCTGCCTTGGAGGTACATTTAGTGTCTGACACACACTTAGAAAACCTCATTCATTGCAATTGGATATATCCACTGAAACCCTTTCAGGGGGTATGCCCGCCTTCCTGAAATCAGTCCCCACTGCTCTCATGGTATTTACTTCTATAGTAAAAAACTGATTCACAGCATAACCCTATACCTTTTTATCTGGAAGTACATCCCATCAGGTTCCTGTAAGAAAGAACATGTTTGCACCCTAGATGTACATCCATTCCATTGTTTCTCTTGATAAGAATTTATTTACTAGATTTAGAATTCATTCACCCAGTGATAGCACTGAGAAGGTGACTATTCATATGAATACGACATTTTTATCACTCTTGAAGAAAGCATTCCTCTCTTTATTTCTTTTAAATCTTCATGTTGATAACCCTTCATTCTTGCCTGGCGTCCTTTCTCTCCTAAGAAGAAGGGGAAAATAGAATTCATAGTATCTCTATGACTACTTGCATGCCAAGTTTGTTCTCTGGGCTTTCTCAGTGACTTTGAGTTCAGTCATTATAAGAGGATAGACCTCCCAGAGCAATGCAACTGCTGTATTTTTATTTTCCATCTCGTATGGATGATCATTAATGTTCATAAAGAAAGGCAAGGACAATGTTTCATCAGCTGTCCTTGCTCAGCGAATGACCTAAGTATTTTAAGAGAGCAGTTTTGCTCCTTCAGCTGAAAGGAATACTACACCGTAGTGTGTATTTAGCATGCAAATGCTGCAAGGGGCTTTAACTTAGCTTAATGAGAACAAGGACTAATAAACCTACAGAATGGAGACAGAATGGAACCAATATTAAACAGGTAATGTAGAATTAAAAACACCTAATATACTAACTAAGGAGTGAAACTGAAAAGTCAGAAGATTGCTTATCAGGAATAACACAAAATGGCAATTAACTATCTACTCTGATTATCAGGTTACCGTGTTACAAAAACTGGAGGTAAAACTACTCCTAAGCCTATCTTTCCATATCTTTTTCTTTATATGCAGGTATTTTGGCATCTCTTTTTGTTTCTTTATTATTAATTGATTTGACAGATAACTTGCCTACTCCAGTGAATAGTTAAGGTGACTATTTTTTTTATGAAAACAGAATATTAAAAAATAGACCATACATTAAAATTAATATTAAAATTAGTACTAAAATTAAGAAAATGAAGCCCAGCAAAAGAGATGTATCTTTATACATAGTGTTATTTAACCCTGTCGCATGGTCCTCTGATGGTCCTCTGTCAATGGGGGCGCCTTCAGAAGAACCTTTCCTGAAGACCTTAATGGGACTGTAATGAGAGAAGCAGTCTTTTAGATAGTCCAATATTAAATCATTTAGGTCAATACCAGTATATTATGATTTTGCCCAATAAGCAACCAGCAACCACTGCCGTTCTTTCAAGATAGGTGTCATATAATTCTTGTATCTTGGCAAGAGTTACTAGCCAAGCTGCAGCATTTTGCACAATTGCAGCTTTTGGAGCAGTTGTCAAGCCAACATAGATCCACATGGAGTGCTTTGCAGTAGTTAAAATGAGATATAACTATGGCATGAACAATTGTCACTAAATCTGACTGGTTTAGGAATGGCCACAGCTGGCATCAGGCATAATTATGGAAGCACAGAGTCAACAACTGTGAATCCAGTGGTAACTGAGAATCAGAGAGCACTTCCAGACTATGATTCCAACATATCTATGGGTGGAATCTATTCTATGGGTGTACAATCCTTGGAAAACATCATGACTTTACATACAGGTTTCCTATTTTTCAACAGCTTCCCCATCTTGTCTAGATTTAATTTCAGCTTGTTCTCCATCATACCATTATTGATATTCAGCAGGATTCAGAGAATACCCATTGTTTCCTTGGGGTTAATGGTACAAAGTAACAGAGATTGGTACAAAGTAATAGAGATTGGTGTAATCATGATATTGATGATATCCTATCCCCATACTCCAGTTATTCTCCCCTGTGGTTTCATATAGATTTTGAACAACATGGATGACAAGATGGAACCCTGTGGGATATTGTAAGTCATCAACCAACAACAGGGCTCCCAATGTCTAATCCTGTAGGACAATGCCATTGTTAATGGTACTGAAAGCAAGTGAGAGGTCCAGGAGAACTAACCAAACCATTTTTCCCACATGCAATTTCTAAAACAACCAGAACAGTTACTGTTGTTATTAATTACATTGATATGCCACTTGATTCCCTATGACTCAATCTGAATGGTATGTGGGAATGACCTTGGGAGAATGGGCCCAGAGATGCTGCCTAGGGAATGGTCAGACAAGAGACAGCATAACTCACAGTTGGATAGTAGGTGGGGCATGAGTTTCTCAGGCTGTAAAGGAGATGGGGGAAGAATTGTAGTTTCAGACTTGCAAGATTTTGTTAATGTAGCCTTACAATAAAGTAGAATGAGCTAATCTGGTCATGTTTCCTGTCTGGTCTACCTAGTAAGTCTGATAAAATCATTCAGATGTATCTGAAATTTCTCCTAGTGGAGTTTTTGAGCTTCCTTGATTTCTGGAGGTGGTGAAAGATGTACTGTATGTATGTATCTATGTATTCATTGCTTTTATTCTCATATACTCTACAAAACCTTCATGGGAAGACTTCACTTAAATTGTTTTGCCTTGGGATTTAATTGAGGTGTGAGGATCCAAGGAGATTATATTAGTATTAAAGATTAGCTAGTATTACAGACAAATGGGATTTAGATTGATTCTTTTCCATCAAGGTGATTCTTAAATGGATTCTGTCTTCTAAGCAGGTGGAACAATTTAAAGTTACAATCATATTTCCCAACCAATATCTGTTTAGACATGATAGGTATGGATCTACAAAATTCAGAAAAATACCATCTGTCAAGCCTCTCTCTATTGACAAGGCAAAATACTGCAATAATATATTTCTCAGGAGACAAAAAGGATTTGTAGATTTATTGTAGCTAGACTATGAAGCCATTATGAAGTTATTCCAGCAATTGCTGTGTATCAAATATGAGCTATTTATATTGCAGTCAGTGTTCAGTTTCTTACCCTTCTTTTTCCTACCTGTTCTACATGAATGGTTAGAAGCAGTTGTCTTTTGAATGAAAGATACACTTTCCATCTGTTCCTGGTTTTGATAAGCACCTGATCTACTAGCTGGTTGTAAGAACACTCTTATCCCTGCCTTCTTTGTCATCTTCCAGATAGAACATGGATGAAGTGTTGGAAACTGGGTCTAGTTGTGCTTTTTGTCAAATCCAATGGGACTCTTAATTATTTATTTATATCTCTATTTCTGAAGATAGAGAGCAACATTCCTATGACTTTTACCACAAAAAATATTTTATGTCTGAGTGTCCTATCTATTCTTTCAAGTGCTGCCATGTTAGCAGAATGTATCTGAATCCAACAATTTAAGGATGTTGTAAACTTAATTTGATTTAGAGAAACATAGTCTGAAAAAAATGAAACAAAGTAGGAGAATAATTTTAATACAGAACTTTCTGGTAGTGTGGCAGTAGATTAGGATTGGGCTGAAAATAACACTGAACACTGAAAACTGAAAATAAAACTGAACATATCATACAGTACATTTGCCAAAAAAATAATATTTAGATCTATTCTTGACTGTACCTCCCAGCTGATTACATGGAATCAGAAGTCTTTATCTGGTTTGTTCTCACACTGATCTTTTCCATAATAATGTGATCCTTGACATAAATCGTTCCCTAGAGGAGAGTTTTCTAGCACATGAACATTTTATGCAAATTATGTCCACATTTACCCTCTTTTCTGGTGATGAGTAATGGCCACCTAAGTCTGACTCAACACAAGATGATGGTTTTAATTGTTATAAGTACAGATTCTTGGAGATCAGACCCTCCAAGACAGGTACAATTCTGCGTCTTTTTTCCCCACTCTATTCCATCTTATTCCTTTGGCAATGTTCAAGCGGCCACTCTTTCCATTGCTAGAACCAAAATACTTAAAATATCCCTTTCCTCAATGCCATCAAAATCTATTATGAGGTTGTTAAGAGTCCATGCTGACTTGATGGCATATAATCAAAAATACCATTTAGCATGTGGATTAAGTCAAGGGCAGAGGTTATGTTAGTTACATTTATTTATTTAAAGGTCCCAGACCAATAAAACATAAAGACAATACTTAAAAGAAAACCAAACCTGGACCAATTAGTAGTGGGATTAAGGCAATTGATCAGGTGCCTCGTTCATGTTTCTCTTGGTTGGCTCAACTCATAGTAAGTTTACTAGGAGCTGGGCTTTCATATTTGTGATATACCATTTATGGAACTCTGTCCTGGGACAAATATGGCTGGCATCCATGCCTTTTAGTTTCAGGTGACAGCTTAAGATATGATTATTCACCCAGGTATTTACTAGATGAAATAATTACAAGACCAGACCACTGCCAAAAGACTTGTGTGTTTTAAATGAAAACTTATGTAATTTTATTGAGTTTTTAGACTATTTTATGGTAAGCTTGTGTGTGTAGCTCTGCTCCTTTTGGCTCGTAGTCCTGAACAATGAGCCTAGTATTTAGTATAACATACCTTTATGTAAAAACTTCTTGATATCATCTCAACCAACTTCAGCAATGTAAGTCTTTTGTATCAGGGCTGGGAATGGCATCTCTTTGTTCAAGTGTGTAGAGTATTGGTGCTTGTCAGTGCAGACAAGACTTGGCAGGAGAGATCAGGTTTAAAGTCTATAAAAGATATTTCCATGAATCCCTGATTACAGCAAGCACTGCACTAATTCCATTATCTGCATTCCAAGCTATGGATTCCAGCCAACATTCAAAAGTTCATGAAAAGAGTTATGTTGAAAAATAGACACAACATCTAGTCTTAAAACTTGAATTGCTGAACCCTCCAAACCCTTTAGTTCTGGACAGACAAAACTGCTTTCATTGGAGAACCCAAGTTGTGATTCTTCTGCCAAAATCAGTCTGCTATTTTCTTACAAGTTTTCATTCCTCTGAAAGAGGCTTTAAGATTAGTGTTGTGTTCTCTGTGCATTTCAAAAATTGGGCCACTGATTTTTAAGTTGGCACACATCTGGGAAGTTGGTAGGCAGTCCCACTCCCCTTCCAGTCTTTTCCTGGCTTTCTATCACCTTCCCAGTTGTTTTCATGATCTGAAAATACCTGTGGAATGACTTACTTTATCCAAGGATGAAAGCCTGTCAATTTTGTTCTTTGCCACTTTTTTTTTAATTACTTCAAGTTTATTTCATCTCACCATTGGAAAAAATGTGAATGTTGATAAAGTTACTTAAGAAAAAAGTATGAATCCTTTCCATCAAAATAAATGGGGATCGTATTTGGGCATAAGCTCTGATTGAACCCTAGAGAATAAGTAGGGAATTGACATTTTTGAATGCTCTTTTAGATGTTCATTTTATATTCCTGAGCCCCACTGTGCCCCACTGTGACTAGAGCAGTAGTAAGTAGGAGTGCTACGCTTCTGTACAAGTCTCTTAATAATCCTGTTAATTTTGTTGAATAAAGCATGAATTCTGTGTAGCGTAGAAAATTAAGGCTGGGATAAATATGAACAAGATTCTCCAGCACCCTTTTTATAGCTGTGTAACATCCTCATTTTGTGCTTGTCCCTGGGGTGGGACTGAAAGAAGCCTACTTTTATGCAGGTGAACCAAAAAGATGTGAAACAAATTGTGAAATAAGCCCATTTTTGTTCAGTAAAGTCCACTTTCAGCTTCCTTCCACATGGGAGAACAGCCTTTGATATCAAAAATGGCACACCAAATCCTTGCATTGAGGAAAGTCCATAGGTAGTAGGGCATATGTGATCAAAGCTCATATGTATTGCAAAATGTATAACAAAATTCAATTAAATATATAGATACTTGGGCAACTTCAATAGAAGTAGATTTGGCCTACATTTCTAGGTTAACCTCTCTCTCTTCAAGTATTGCCTTGGATCCTTCTGATGGGACACTAACTAAACCAAAGGATATGTCTGCATTATAAATTTAAAACACTTCAAATATCAGACTTTCTTTCCCCAGGGATTTTCAGCTGTTGTTCTGTACTAGAATGGTAGATATCTTTAAAAGCACTGTCACCAAATTCCAATTATCAGAATTGGTTGGCAAAAGACTTTTCTTTCCTTTTGGACCGGTGTGTAAGGCTGGTCTGTTTGTAGCATTCTCTGAGTAGAATGAATGAATGTTGCATTTGATGATTTAATTTGACCCTGTCAACTGGCACTGATCCAGGCAACAATATTTTCTAAGTTCCAGTTGTCCCTATTTACCCTGCTCAAGAACATTTTTTAATGTCTTCCTCTAAGGGGATCATTGTACTAGTAAAGAACTCTGTTCTTGTCATTTTAATGTAAATATTCACTCTGCTAGCACTGAGCTTCTATATTAAACTAGGCCAATCCTGGCTTTTATGGAAATTGGTAGGGACAGAATATAAAAATTAAACACCTATTGTTTAATTGTTTGTTAGGTTTGTCCAACTCATGGAGTATCACCTTTAAAAATAATGCTGAACTTAATTTGAGCTTAAAAATAGGAAAGTGGTTTGTCACTGACATCTTTTGGGATGTATTTTTCAACTTCTTGGACTAATTTACAGCCTCGGCATTTTCTGCATGTTCCTCTTCAGACTAAATAGATATGATCCTGCTTAGCTTTTTCAACATCAGACAAGGTTGTCTATAACTATCATCACAGTCATTGAGGATCAAAAATACATTCACTATCCCTCCATTAACTGGATTTTGGATATTTATAGCAGAATTCAGAGGCTTTTGACCATCCAGTTGTTATACTTACCACTATTAGGGCTCATAGGGGTTCTAAGCTGAGGCATGTTGGCTTCTATTTGGATGACGGGAGAGAAGAGTTCAAAATCAATTTAATTCCATTTTTAGCATTTATTCCTCTCCTCAAAATAGCTTGAAATTTATAAATTCTACTATAAGTCCATGTTTTGGAGGTAATGTAAAGAAATAGGTTCAATATAAAGATAGGAAAGGATTGGACATTTCCAGTGTTAGCTGGCATTTGCCAGTGGGAGCACGTTGCCCCAGTGCAGTGAACCCTATACTGGTTACCAGTAGGCTTCCAAGAGCAACTAAAAGTGTTGGGGTTAACCTATGCATCATACATGACCTGGGACCAAGTTATCTACACGACCACATTCTCCCATTGAAATCAGTCCAGCTAGTTCAGTCTCCCCAAGAGAAGCTTCCAGTGGTTCCCCATTTTAGGGAAGCCAGATCTCCCAGTAGGGCCTCCAATTGGCTCCTACTATGCCTACCTTCTGAAAGCAGCTAAAAACTTGGTTGGGTCTTAAGTAGTTTTGTTTATGTAATTTCTAGTTTATGCTTATTTACTTAGTTCATGGATTTTCAAAGTTGTACCTCAATATTGTGAATTGCGTATTGTGTGTTTTACCTTTGTGAACCATTGAGAGTCCTTTGGGATTGTGGTGGTCTCTAAATGTGATTTATTATTTAATTAACAATAACAGACAGAAGAGAACACTTCTTGACACAGCATGTAATTAACTTGTATTGTTTGTTATTTATGGCCACCAGCTTGGATGGCTTTGAAAAAGGATTGGAGAAATGCATGGAGGATAGGTCTATGACAAGCTATCTTCCTCCATTTGCTTCTAGGTGGGTGTAATTTGTCATCCTGATAACCATATCCTGCTTGTGGATACTCTGGAGATACTGGGTTGGTCCTGTGAGAAACAAAATACTAGATTAAAAAGCGCTTTTGCCTGACCCAGCAATGTTTTTTTCTTATGATTAGAACATCCTGAGAAGTAGAAAACCCTGTCCTTTTATCATCATTATCATCCATGTTACTAGGCTGTCAGTGTAGTGTTAAGTCTAATTTCTAACATTAAAAAATGCAGAGAAAACTCCATAACCGCTTACGTTCACAATGTTTTGTCGACGAAAAGGCTTTTCGATAGATCTTTCCTTAATTTATGCAATTCTTAATGTAAATTGCATCAGAATGTTTTAAAAATGCAAACCACATATATTTCCCATGTTTTTAAATGCCCATTTCTAAAATGTCAGCTTTTTCAAAATACGTAGCAACTGATGATTTCCTTCAACATTCAGGAGCACATCTTTTTCGCCAAACAAAAACTTCTTTTCCTCCTGCTCTTTAGAGTTTTGATCCAGGGCTTTATTTAATGGCAAAATTCCTGCCATTGTGCCATACAATGAGAACAGAAAATCCATATTTACTCCCCGGGGAATTCATGGCAGAATGTTTTTGCATCCTAAACTGATAATACATTTTGGGTTCTTGTGTATATATAATGATATTTTAGGAGGAAAAAGGTTCACTATAGATGTGCACATTCAGATTCTGCTTTGACTATAGTGGCTAATGTTGCCTTCTTGAAAACAGCCTCTTCTTCTCTAATCTCTCCCACTCTTCAGACTTCCTTAAACCAATTTGCAATTTTAGATGAAGCAGCAAATGCTTTTTTAATCTCTCATACTTTTCAGGCTCTTGGTGCAAAGTACTGAAAGCTTCATTCTCAAATTCTTTTGACAGTATTTTTTTTTTCAGTTTGTCTGCTCTGGATGTAGATGGACCTTGGAGGCTTCATTCTACTGTGAACATTCAGCTACGCTTATATTTAGATTAAATTAAAACAGTTCTTCATCTTTGTTTGGCTGGAAGAACTGGCATAGTAGAAGAGGGGACTTTGGTGTACAAGTTACTGTATCCTGGCAGGAACACCTTTCATGAGGAATGCAAAACAGCCCTTGCTCTGAGGAGTGGACCAAGAAGAGGGTGTTGTTCATGCAAAGCAGGCATCTCATTGAACGAGCAGCATGGGCTTAACATCTGGCCTGTACACATGCTGCTTTTGACATTTTAATGCCTTATTTTCACAGTATTCCTGTAATGCTTAAAAAAATGGGTCATTCTCAGAATAAATGAATGGAGTGGGGCGGGGGGATGTTCCCTTAAACCTCTGCAGCAGAAATTGCAGCAGGCCTTTGCCAAAGTGCTGGTCAGCTGGCCTGGGCCCAGTGAAAAGGGAACGTGCTCTAATAATAATTTGGCCTTTCCTGCCTGGGCTTGGAAGTCAAATGCCTTTGCTGAAAGATAAAAGAATGTTGGAAGGCAGAATATTAGACACCTGAAGTAAATGGAAAGTAGAAAGAAAAATGATCTATTTCATTGGCTGGTGTGGGTCTTCCGGGCTGTGTGGCCGTGTTCTGGAAATTTTGTTTCCTTACGTTTCGCCAGCATCTGTGACCGGCATCTTCAGAGAGCAGGCGCACAGACAGGAGCAGTTCTCTCTGTGCCCAGGATAATGTGACCCTTTGTGGGTATTTATAGAGATCTGAAGGGGGGGGTTGGGGGGTGTGTGGGGGGGTTGGGGCTGTGTGGGGTGTGTGGGGGGTGTGGGGTTTGGGTTAACGAGTGGCTGCTTGTTTTGGTGTCAGAATATGTGTGTATCTTCCTGGGGATTAGGCAGGGTTTTTTTCTTCTATTGAGTTGTTAATGAGTGGCTGCTGGGGGTGATTAGTATGTTCATTGTGTGAACTGTTCACACGTCCTGGTGGTTGAGCTGAGTTCGTTGACCTTTTGCAGGCTGTATTTTTCAGGATTGGTAGCCAGGTTTTGTTGATCTATTTCATTCTTTGGCTCTGGGATTATGGGAACTGAAGTCCATCACATTTGGAATACATTAGGTTGGGGCAGGCAGCTCTCTGGGGAGATTCATGATATCTAAGAAGTTGCTTTTCCCTCCCTGTCATAGTAAGAGGCTTTGTCCCAGTGAGTTAAAGCTGAATCCTTGACTTTGTCTTCCGTTCGCAAACTGTCCAAGGCATCCCAGTGCATAAGTTCCCACAATGGCAGGGTGAAATTCAGACCAAGTAGTGTGTTGGTTAAAAGAAGCATTTCCCATTTTGCAGTGTTTTTTTCAGAAGGAATACTTTTGATGGCAGAGGAGGGAAGATATATTTGCTTGTCAGTGTTTTTAATTTGCTAGAAAGCCCTGAAATGTCCATACATCATCATTTCCTCTGGAATGACCATCAGAATGATGCCTCATCGTGATATACCATTATCTTTTATTCAGGAGGGCAGCTTCTGTGAGGAATTAAAAATGGAGTCTAGTAGAAGCAACAGCCATGAAGCAATAGTCTCTCCCTTCAAACATAAATAGTCAGATTTTCCTGTTCCTTCCTGGCCTCTGAATGGGATCCTGCAAATGTGTATTTTCAGATTTCCTTTTAGCCTTAGTTCAGCTCTTCTACAAGGCCACTGTGGAAAGCAGGAAAAATAATAATGAATTATAATATGATTTTCAGTATTAAAGACTGGTTTATGTACTTTAGTCCAGTAATCCTTTCACAGGAGGATTTTAAGTTGTTATTCCCATATTAAAAATGATGGAGTGATACAGAGAGAATAGCTTGCCGTAGGCTACCAAAAATATTTTAATGCAAGGTTTTCCAAAGTTTTATATGCAATGTTTGTATTCAATGTTTTGTAGCCATTCGAGGGTCTCAACTGATTCTTAGAATCCCTGATGCTAATGGCTCAGGAACAAGTTCTAAAGTTTTTTTTTTAAGTCATTTAGGATATTGGCCTCAAACTGGGCATCTCAATAGATTACTATGAAATGGGAAAGTAATCCAAAAGATGGACAGCATTCCTCCCAGAAATCTCTGTCAACGGACAACCTTCACCACTGTTCTTCCCCTTAAAATCATATGAAGCTTCCTAATACAATTCTGATTTAACTGAAAACACCAAGAACTGAATCTGAGACCTTTCGCATATAAACAGTATGTTCTTCCATTGGGCTATGATTCCTACCAGGATAAGCATCCAGAGAAATGTAACCTCTGTAAGCAAGTTGGAGGAGGACTTGAGGACGATTTATGCATCTACTGGGGGAGATTTATTGTTCAAACATGGACTGACTTGCCTTTCTTCCTTCCCTCTCTTCCTTTTTTACAAATCAACAGAGAAAAGTTTTAAGTTCTTAGTTAATTACTGCGGCTTTGGCCCCTCTTCCTTACTCCCAATATGTTTATCTTTTCTTTCCACTCAGCAGTTGTAAGATGGAGCAACATTGTTGTTGGAAATGGGCAGGAGATTCCTTAGTACTCTGATTTAGTTCCAGCTTTTTTGTGAGTCCCAACCTGGTTTTTATCCATCTTAATTCTCCAACACAGAGAACTTTCTCTGACTTAATTAAGATAATTCCAACCAGGAATTCCAAACAGTGAATTGTTATTAGAATTGTGGTCAGCACTACCTGAAACATTTTTTTGAATAAAATTACAAACATCCTAAATGCCCTGATTTATCATAGAAGATACTTATTTAGCCATTTTTCCTTATGAAAAGGCAATTTAATGCTCTGCTGAAATTAAGATTATCTATGCTTCCCCCAAATGTTATTACATTGCCCACCATTTTTATTGGCTGACATAATGCTGGCTTTCTTTATATTCCTCATCAAATGGAGGAAATTGACCATTTATTTGATCATATTCTGTGTTCATTTAATACAAGGAGGCTGTTTCATAGTTTGCTTACCGTGGTAACCCATCACAAGTGTTGTTTGGTTTTAGATTGCACAGGATACCAGCTGTCACTAAAAATCCTACTATCTTTCCTCTGTGAATTTACCTTAATAGTAAACTACCCTGAGCAACAAGCTCCTTTTGTACATTTCCCTGCAATAAATGTGTGAAACAAGTACATTATTCAAAGCACTTAAGTAATACTTTGCTGAAAGCTGCTTGGCAATTTCTTAGAAGTTTTCTCTTCCCTGAAAGCACAAAGAAATGGAACAAAAATTCTGCCCCCGTCAAACAGAGAAAGAATTTTAGGTCTAATCAATGGAGTTCATTAAAAAGAGTGCACTACCACTGTTCCCTCCCCCCACCCCCAAAAAAGCCCATCCTGGTAAACAAAGATGATGGTAGAGGCTGATGTTCTGCTTTGCTACTTTCCCCTTTTTTAAAAAAACAGAAGTCTTTTAAGAATAGTCAGATGGGGCAGGAAGCATCTGGGGGGTTTTACCTACTCCTTGCCCAGGCAGCTATTTAGCTACTCCATGGCAGAGAGCTATTCCTCAAGATTTCAGACAGAAGTGTTTTCCATCCATCCCTCAGCAAATACTGTTGGGACCTGCACTCCTTTTTTAAGTTTTTCATTGACAGGATAGAAGCCAGTCTCAGCTTGATTCCATGACTTTCATCAGCTCACAATTCAACAAAAGGTCATCTCCTGACAAACTCTTGGGAGATTTTTGCAGGTATTTTGCTCTGTTTTCACAAGTTGTCTACATTTTCCAGTGACCTAGATGACCAAATATAAGCAGCTGTTGGAATCAATGTGTGTATTAGAATGGGATGTTCAGAGGCTTACTCTTTAGGTAAGCAGAGGAAATGCTTCCAATGAACATATTTATTGCCCCACATGATATCCACATGTTGGTTCCTCCCTCGATGGATGGCACTGAGTCCAGAGAAAGCATCATGTCCACCAGATGCTAGAACAACTCATTGTAAAGGGTTTCTAATGATGGACCTCTTTCTCTAAGTCTCCCTTTAATGGCTCATTCCTTCCTTGTACTCTGCTTTCCCCGTTAATGGCTCTCTCATATCTTCCCCAAGGTCAGCTCTACATTTCTTTACAGGTTATAATCTTTATGTTTTAAATTACCGTTATGATGCTGCATAATTTTGTATTGAAAGAGGAATTGGAAGGAATATTTGGCCCAGGTCTAGGGGTAAACTAATCAACATCATAATACAAAATCAAACATTACATATCAATTTATTGGTGCTCAACACTGTGCTCCACGCTTAAGTATGCTTGTACTTAAGTGCAAGTAAAAATGAAACTGAAGATATTCCCCCCTAATTCAATCTTAACTTCAGCAATTGCATTTATGCATACTGAAATATAATGACTATATTTCATTTCCCTTGGTATACATTAGAACAACTCATCTGAAGTCTATGAAATGGCTGAAGATTTATGCTGGTGTCATTAAAAGCATAACTGGCCCATTATGGTTTCATTATGGTGATGCCTGTGGTGTTGTAGGAGACTCACTTAAAAACCATCTCTTCTTATTGGTTAAAAAGACAAATGTTTTTAAGATTTTCCTGCGCTGCTCCGAGGTATATGGTAAACTTGGAAACTGGTAAACATTTGTGTTGTCCTTTGTGTTGGTTGTAATTTCCTTATTCTATAGTGGTCAGATTTGTAAAAAGTATTGGGAAAAGATACATTTGATGAAATCTGCACAGATGTATGGAGGAAAAGTAGCACAAAATGTGAGCGAAAGTTTCTCCGTTGAGAACTTGAAGTTAATGCTTTCAAAGATTTTGAGAGATTTCATAAGCTTAAGGAGGCCAGCTGCCCTTAATGTTCTCAATGAAAGTAGACAGATCTTAACTTTGCTTTGATCAATGTACACAGCATACAGTCCTGTTCTCATGCTTCTACATGTATGTGTGAAAGAAGGTTATAGATACAGCTGGGTACCGGTCTGAAAACAGATATATACATTCTCTCAATGCATTCAGCTCTCCTCATTCTGTTTAAAGAAACTGTTAGTTGGTAGCGAAGTGATAAATGGAAATAAAAAGTGACAAGAATCTTTGTAAAACATTATGGTGCAGTAACCTGTTTTAATACTAGCATCAAAAAGTAACTGTCTCTAGAAGTGACAGATCTGTTGCAACATACAAAAGGGGCAGAAAATCAACTAGAGGTGTTCAAGGATGTAAGAACAAAGCTTTTTCTGGTTCAGCATTCTGGATTGCTTCATTGCTTTCTATAAGAGAAAATTAATAATAACCCGTAAATCATGAGGCATGCTTACAATAACCATATGTCCTTTATGTGGAGTCCTTGGGGTTCTCTGAGCTTGGTTCTTTTCTTGCAAACATCTCATTACCCTGCTAGGTAACATCTTCAGTGCTAGAATGGGGTTTGGTCTCTGTTTATATACTGTGGCATGACCTGCCAGTGTTGGTAGGGGTGAGGGTTTTGTTTTGTTCCTCTGGTAGTTCCTTGATTAGGGTATTGTTTGCTGCTTGCTTGTGTGCCCTGTGGTAACCTCTGCTTATTTGGGTGATGATTGCTGGTGAGGAGCTGTTCTTGTCCTTTGTTTTCTTTTCTATTGTCTCTTTTGAATAGTGTGTAGATGCTGTTTATCTCTATGTGTCTGTTGATGGCTGCCTTGTTTGAATACCAAGCTTCCAAGAATTCCCTTGCATTTTTGGATTTAGCTTGGTCTAAAATGCTGACAGTTTCCCAGTTGAAACTATGGTTATAGCTGTCCATGTGTTGTGAGATTAAGGAGTTTCCATTGTGTCTTCTGACTGCTAGTTGGTGTTCATGGATGCGCTCTGCCAGCCTTCTGCCTGTCTGTCCTACATAGTAGTTGTTACAGTCCTTGCACTGTATATTGCAGATGACTCCTGTTTTTTCTTCTTGGGCTACTGGGTCTTTTGGTTTACTTAAGATATTTCGGAGGGCTTTAATTAGTTTGTGTGCTATGGAGATGCCGTGTGGTTGTAATAGTCTGTTGGTGGTTTCTAAGACGTTTCTGATGTGATCCTTTTCATAGTTTGTGTTGTTTGTGTTATAGTAGATTGAGTGGTCAGGCACTTTTTCATAAAGTTGTATGGATATCCATTTTGTTGGAAGATGTCATATAGGTGGTCTGTTTCCTTTTTCTGCTGTTCTGGGTTGCTGCAGTGCATTTGTGCTCTCTTGAATAATGTTCTTACACAGCTCCTCTTGTGGGAGGTTGGTTTGTTACATTGCTAATGGAGTACTTGATTAGTGTGGGTTGTCTTCCGATAAACTTCGCCTCTATTGGTACCACATATGGGCATCAAACGCTTCAGAAAGCACGCAGAAACGTTTGCAAGAAAAGAACCAAGCTCAGAGAACCCCAAGGACTCCACAGTTCAACCCTGAGCTACACATATTCGCCTGTATTGGTGACAATCCTTTATTTCAGAAAGCTGTCCTTTAGGTTAATTTAATTTAATTGTTTATGTTCTGGTTGTGCTCTTGAATTTTCCTTTGCAAAGCAAAGTTATAAACATAAGCATTTTTTTCCTTATGAACCTCTTTCAGATTTGCCCCTTTTTCAGGTTTGTCCTTTATTTTTTTCCAAGAAAATAGGATCACTGTAGGTATGCTCCATTATTTACAGGAAAAAAACAGAACATTTAGCAGCAGTCAGTTCAGTTATCTGGGATCCTGGAGGTTGTGTATAACCAAGAATAGTAGATGACTTCTTCATTTGGTCTAATCTCTTTTAAACTACTTAAATTGGTGGCCATTATCATGTCTGAATGTAAGGTTTTTGTTTCTGTGGGTCATAAATCTTTCTGCTTTTAGTTTTAAAAGGTGACTCCAAGACAGAAAAACTTAACTCTAAACTCGTTTGCCAGGCCATATATTATGGCTCTGTTTTCAAACCTTACATCTAAACTAAAAAAAAATCTCACTGGGAAGCTGCTGTAACTTCCTAGTCATTTTAGTTCCCCTTTTCTGAACTTTGTCCTCTTTTTTATAATAATCCTTATAATAATGGTATTACTATACTGGCAGTTTTATCTTCGGCCCCTTTTCTAATACTTCCTTCTCCTTTACCTTCTTCCTTTTTCACAGTTGCTATACAATATTAACCAAGTGGATAATCTTAACTCATTGAATTATCCATCCAGACTCCAACATTCATTTCCTGATTAATGGTAGATCAGACCCCGGTTTATGTGCCTGGGTCTACTGTATGTGGGGTTTGTTTGTTTTCGCTGCTGTGAATTTGCAAGCATTTATTTGCCCTTAACTGCATTTGCCATCTTAATGCTCATCTACTCACTTTGCAGGGTACTCTGTGGAGTACTTCACAATCCGTTTTCATTTTTACTACTCTGAATAACGTATACTTTTCTCCACTGTGAAAACTGCACACTTATTTCTGATTTCTGCTTCCTATTCTTTAACTAGTTTCTCTTTTTTTATCCCAGTATTAATAATCTAAAAGGCTAAGCAAGGTCAGCCCTGGGTGGTATTTAGATGGGATACCATCAGTAAAATTCAGGACTGTAGTCTCAACTGGGATGTCAAAAAAATTCCAGAAAAAGATAATTGCAAAGCCTTTCTGTATTTGAACAGTGCTGTCATATCCCCCCTCAAACTACTCTTCTCAAGGTTGTACAGGCTCACCTTTCTTAATTTCTCTTCATAGGACTTAGTTTCCAGTAGTAAGATCATCTTTGTTCCCCTTCTTTAAACCTATTTTTTGACCTTTGTCTGAAACCTTCTTATAATGTGGTGCCCAGAACTGGACATAATAGTAAAAGTGGAGCTAATCCACACAGAAAAAAAAGGGAATAAAAATGAAGGACTAAGCAGTAAACATAGTCTAGGGAAAGGATAGTCTGTGTAAGAGAAAAGAGGACAGGATTATATATACTCAAAACCAGTAGCCAAATGTTTGGCTGCAAATGCCTAGTAAACAGAACAATTAAGTAAAAATAGTCCTACATCAAGCAATTGGGGAGTATTCCTGTTGTCTGACTTTGTCTTTTCTTTTGATTGTATCCATGATTGCTTAAAGATGTCTGGTTGGAACGTTCTCAGAGAATGCTATTCGTTCTAAGCCCACTGTCCACTTTACTGTCATTCAGTAAAGCTCAGTGTCTGGCCAAGATTTGGCTTTGCAATAAAAAGAAGCTGAAATACAATTCTGTAAGAGTTTTTTGTGCATCCTCCCCCTAGGGATTTTCTCTGCACAGCTGAAATACTAGTTAACATGTTGACAAGTGTCTTACGTTCCTCCTTCTCATAATTAAAAAAAAAAGAAGCTATTTTATTTGTACTTGAAATTAATTATGTATGATATTGGAATTACTGCATAGACATCCAAATAGGATTAGCTAAGCAAAATAGAGTTCACTGGTTTTATTTGTCTATTTCCAAGTTTATTTCAGTAAAATCAAAAGCAGGTCTTGACAAAGGACAACTGACGATGATGACGACGATGATTCATATATACACACACATTTACGTAAAAATCAAGATGTAGATTTTTCTCTGGAAAAATGTAGGAATGTATAGATCAGTTTAATTTCATCTGCTTATTTTTTTTTAATCTTATTCATAAGGCAATTCCATCTGCAGACATCTGTTTATTTTGTAATGGATGGGAAAATGGGTATGTTTTTTATATGCATCTTACTATCAAATATATATTCTATCTGCAGTTTAGCTTAAAATATTTCACATTTTTATTAGTATACTAGCATAAAATACACTTTTATATGGATCTTAGTATAAAATACATATTTTATATATTCCATCTTTTATATTTTATGAATATTTGGTATACTTTTTAAAGCTGAAAACAGTATCATAGAATTCAGGAAAAAATGCACATATTCCAATTAGAGCATTCATTCGGGTTATACGAATCAATCAGTAGATTGGAATAAAAAACAAACTGAATCAAATTGTTGAGCATCTATAGGAATGATTGAGGAACATTGATTTTTAAATTTCAGTGAGCCAGTGGGGTAGAAAACAGCAGCAGCAGAACTGATCAATTTCAAGACCATCCAGAATTCTGTAAACCACTAAATTTTATTCTTGTTTTCATTGTGACCTGGTAAATTGAAACAATTGTTATTTATGGTTATTTATATCAATCTTCATCATGGTATGGTTTAGGACATTTCCTGAGAAACTTTGGTCCCAGGCCTGGGGTTGAGTTCAGTGTCTTTAGTTGACTTTTCCCAAAGCTGTTATCCCCCAGAAGTGTTGACCATGTGTTGAATTTCAACATATGAATGTAAGAGTCCACAAGTTGGTGATCACTGCATGTTACATTCCAGTGAATGGTGATAATAGAAAAGCAAGGAATGAATTTGGGGAAAAACTGATTCAGGGGAAAATATTCTGCTAAGTTATATGAATGCTAGGTGGAAGATAAGAAAAAGTGATTGGGCCATTCAGGAACCCAAGAATGAACAAGAACATTATTTTGGTGAATATCTTATTAGGAAAAGTCTGTTTGTTTTAATATATGATTCTTATGTACACATGAAAAAGGAATTAATATAAATCCAAAATCATGACTGATTACTTATGAAAAATAAATCTGGTCATTGATTTGATTTATTGATATGATGAAAAATTGAGAGAATTAGTGAAGTGTGCAAGGATGATAAAAGGTTTAAAATGCAGGACAGATCATTTTGGTGATGTCAGGAATGAAGCTTGAGAAAAATGGATGTGGAAGAAAAGAAAATAAGAGAATAATGTGAGACTGAAAGTGGCATGACTGCAGAAATGGAAAGTGTATATGTGTGTGTGTGTATGAAGATAAATTAATCTCCCTACAGAAAAAAACATGAAAAGTAAACATAAGGGGAAAAGATGTGGAAGCTGCATGAAAGAGAGTGAAAAGAACTATATTACAGAGTGCTTAGAATGTGACATAAATGGTACATAATGGAAATAAAGCAGGTATTAAAATAAATGGGAATAAATCATGGATGTATGATATCCCCTTGATTGTTTAATGTATTTGTGAATAAATGCATAAGGAATCCTTGTGGTGAAATTACAGGTGTGTGGTTAGAAGCGTGAATGCATGTGGACTTTTGTATGCAGATGAAGATGTATTGTTGGCTGAGAACCTGAATGATTTGCAGTGAACTGTAGATGCAACAAGAAGTATGGATCTGAAAATTAATGTATCAAAGCCCAAGATAGCTGTGCTTGACGGGAAAATGAGCAATTGTATGTTATACATTAATAGCCAACCCCCCTGCAAAAAGAGAGAGAGGGAGGGAAAGAAAGAAAGAAAGAAAAGAAAACCAACCCTAGAAAAGGCTGAATTTGTGTACCTTGGTAGAATGTTTGCTAAAGCTGGGGAAAAAGTGGGGAAATCTTATGTATTTAGCATGTGGTCTGTTGTGAAGAATGAATATTTGTCAAAAGGAACAAAAATGGATGTGTGAAAGAGTGTGCTTCAGAAACATGAAAGTAAGTTGAATGCAGTGGGAATGGGTACTTAAGATTAACCTTATTACCTCAAAAGAGATTAGTGTGTTGGGTATGTATGTAATTTTTTCCCCTCTTGAGGTTCTCCTTTGTTTATCATCTGTATGAAAAGCACTCGAAAAATGTTAATATGCCACCTTAAAAGGTTTCCTGCCACCTTAATTTCTCCCATATTATATGTCCTTATACAATACATCTTGCAGAGATTACAGGATTTACACAAACCTTTTTACCAGTGATACTATCTTTGGAAATGAAAAGAAATTGGTAATTACCACTAAATGACAGACTTATTCCCATTACTCAGAAGAACAGATAGGTAATATTTGCCCACAGTAATCTGTTGTCTTTGGCTAGCACATCCTGTTTCATTTGTTGACTTGGATGCTAGGTGTGGTAGCACCATTTGTTAATCAAGCCTACAAAGGCAACAGACAGCATCCATTGATTGTAGTAACAAATTTGACACCTAAAAGAAATATTCCACAAAAGTACAAATACTCAAAGGGAAGATGGTTGAACCCATGAGTAATGGCAAAGTGAAACCTAGATCTAAGTTGAAATAGACCTTCTATGCATTTCTGTGATGCCTGGGGTCGGTAATACAATTTGGAAGAGAGTGTGTAAGAAGTGTGATCAGAGGACCTCTCTCCATTTTTTCTTTTCCCATTATTAATTCTCTGAGAAGGAGGAAGGAATTTCTACCCTTTTCCTGAAAAACAACATAAGGATTTTCCTCCTAAAACCTAAGAATCCGTCAAAACAAAAAGTTCAAAACTGTCAACTGTTCTACCCATCTTAAATAACCATACTAAAAAAAAGTCATTCTTTGATGAAGCCTAGCTAGCAAATCATATTTTAGCATACCTCAGGGAGTCTGCTGATTGCCAATTCTTTAATCATCCAAGATGAATTTATGAGGAATGACCTGATGTTAGTATCACATTTAGACTGATTTATCCACAGTAGAAAGACCTGGAAAATGGACAGCTTTAAGGTGGTTGGTTCAGAACTGGTGTAGGCTCAAAAATTGGCTTGAAAGGAAGTTCTTTAAGAAGTTCAAAGCTCATACGCGCAAATGTGGATTTTAGAGTGAGGACCTTTGCTTTCAATCATGAAGCAAATAATCTACTATAGATCCTTTGAGGCACTGGTTCTCTGAGGTGACAGGAAAGGAATGAGGTTTCCAAAATGGAAGCTATGGATCTTTACCCCCCAGAATCCTAACTCTGATTAAACTTTATATAGCAAATACTATATAGTATTTGTGCAATCCATAATCTGATGTGGCTTGCATCTTGGGGCCTTGCTATAGTGATTACTCTTCTACCTGATTTTTATTTAATAGTTGGTTTTTATAATCTGTCTTTACTGTTTGCCCTCCCAAACCAATTGAAGAGTTGGTACTTATAACAGACAGTGTTAAAAGTGAGGAGTGTTTCTCCTCTTCAGAAGTTTCCTTCAGGTTTTCACAGTATCAGGTTAAGAGACATCTGATACTCAGTTGCCAGTGTTCATTGATAATTACTATCTAAGAAAATAGATAACTTTCTTAGTCATTGCCATAAGTGACATTTTCAAGAACCTCAAACAAAATTGATTTGCTATTAAGGATGCACTTCTAGGTTTTTGTATGCTATCCAAGCTGGCTTTATTCTCTGAGTATTGTGATCAAGATTTTTCAGAATATCCCTTTGAAAAAAAACAAACTTATGGGCATGTATGCATGTTTGAAAGGAAACACTATTTCTAGGGGCAAGCATCTTGCATGTCTCTGGAATGAAAATGAGATGGGATATCAGCTTTCAATAAAAGCAGTATGATGGAACACAAGTGAGACAACAGAACATTTCAAGAAGAATAACAGAAAATCAGCCTGTGCCATCTTTCTCCTCTTTCTTGACCCACAAGACTTCTTCTTTCATCTTCCATGTTCAGTGATACCTCCCCCTTTTCATAATTTATGAAAATGTCTGCAAAAGTGGGGAGGCACTTTTGCATGAATGCCACTTCTGATTATTCTTTCTTTAAAAATATGTTTCTCCATTTATATGCAGGGAGACTTAACATTATGTGTTAAAACATCCTGTGGATTTTTTAAAATAAAAATGCATATATTTAAAAATAGTTTAAGCAACCAAATGCTTAAACTACTTTTGGTACCTTGCACAGAGTTGGTAAGGTTTTTGAGCCAGCCCTGACCATAATACAATATGTTGTATGATTGTTAACATTGGTATTAAAACATATGTTAGTTTTTATAAAGTTTCTTTTAATCTCAGCTTTCTGTGGGAGGAAATCAGAAGCATTCTCTGTTGATGATAGCTTTATTGTACTGTGAAAAGTCTTCTTTTCTTTGCATTTGATCCCCCTCATCGCTCTGTGTAAAGACACACTCACAATGTTCTCTGCTAAACTGGGAAAAATGAAACTTCAATGTAAAAAAAAAAGGCCCACACCAAAGCATTATGTTTGTCTCCACCGCTTTGTAATTATGGTTTGAAGATACTAAGTTAGGTAAGTGTAGATGTTGCCCTTAAAAACTTTTATTGGCCATTGGATTAGAAAGTTTTTTAAAAATGTTATATACTTTTAGCACAAAGGGCAGCTTTCTGATTTGCGAGAAATCACTCCTATCAGTTTAATTAAACCAATACATGCTTTTGAGGGTATGGGGGCTGTTTCTTCTGATTCCTTTCAGGAATGTATTACATCAGTTTCTTAGTAAAGGCTTTGTAATGTTGTCAGTCTGAGGTAACTGTATACTGCCTGTAATAAACTAAATGTTTAAACTCCTAAATGCATCTAGTAAGTGTCAAAAGTTGAGGCCGTGACTGAATTTTCTGGCTTCATCTCTACTAGCTGATCCCTATTCTGGAGTTCAGTGTGAGTGATGTCACCTAGTTGGATAATGAAACATCTACAAGCGAACAACCAAGCTCAGAGAGCTTCAAGGACTCTACAGTTCAACTCTGAGCTATATATAATCTCTTCAGTTGATCCAACATTCTTCTGGTAATGTCCAGGAACTTCAGACTGCTCATAAGCATATCTATGGATAAGAGTCCATAGCTCAGTCAGTCAAGAGATGGTCTTCTGAATGGTGCTGCTTCACTTGGAAAACTCCCTCCCTAATCAGTTGCAGCTGCTATCAAGTCTTGCACATTTTCAGCAGTGGCTAAAAAGTCATCTGTCCATCCACACCTTCAGTTCAACTTGTGCTATCTGTCATTGTTCTTGCTGCCCACTTTTACTTTTTTTATTCTTTTCTTTTCTTTAACATTGGAATGGTATATGACTCTCTTGTTTTTATTGTGTTTATCTTTTGGCTTTGCAGTCATTCTTGATAATAAACACAGAAATTAAATATGATCACTAGATAGTTAGACAGACAGACAGATAGCTAATGCACTGTAACAAGAAAGGGGGACTGGCTTATATGCATGCCATTTATTATCAGACTTTAATCTGGGCATTTCCAGCAGTGTAGTTAAGTTTTGGGCCTCTGTTGCATCTGAAGGTTGCATTGTTAGGATTTTAGAGATACATCTTGATTCTTTTGGATTGTATTTATGAGAAATCCTTTTTGAATATCAGCCGACTGCAAGTCATGGGTTTGTGTTTGGTGCAATAACTTTCTGGCCCCCAGGGAGGAATTTCATATGCTTGAAACCAAGCTGGCTGAACTGGAAATGTGTAAACAGTCTGGAAGGGAGCCAATCTTTGGGACATGAGCTGATATCATCTTATACTGAGTAGACTCCTTCAGGAGGGGAAAGGGTTTTGGTTGTGGATAATTAGAGCATTATAATTACAGAAAGATAGTGACAGGCATATAGATCACCTGGTGATTTGCCTTCCTGTTGCAAAGTTTGTGGTTGTCGGGTGCCATCTGGACAAGTTGCTAGATCATTCTAGTAGCAGTCATTGCCCATGCTAGCACCAAGTTCATAATGACATTGGGAAATGTATTTGCCCCACCCCAGAAGCTAAATTTAGCCTGTTTGCTAATAGATTGAAGTCCAGGAACAGTAAGGTAGAGTTCTCAGAAATGTGGTCTGTTTCACATGTAAGGCCAGTAAGACAGGCAGAGCTCAGATGTCTCAATGTATGGATGATATGCCTGGGTCAATCACTAAGTCCTGATGGCATCCACCCAACAGTTAATATTTGAGTTGATCCAATATGAAGTTGATAACCTCCTAGCAAAAATTGGTAGTTGATCACTCAAATGAGGTTCAGTGCTAGAGGACTGGAAGGTAGCTCATGTGATGTCATTTCTAAGAACCCAGAGAGATCTGGGAAAGAATAGGTCAGTCATCTCAACATCTGTTCTAGGCAAATGGGCAGCATGGCAATCAAACTAAAAAACATCTAGGCATATAGAGGCAAATATTGATAGAAAATCAGCATGGTTTTCACAAAGGCAGGTGGATCAAGGCAGAAACCCAGCTAGTCCAGCATTAAGTAGGACATAATGACCAACCATAACCAGGGAGCAAACAGGCAGGGTTTACGGGCAATAGTCCTTTTCCCTTGTTGTTCTTCAGCAGTTGGTAGAGGAGATACTGCCTTTGATTCTGTGAATGCAGGACTAATTACAAAAGGAAGTTTTCTGATACTGTCTGGGATCCCATAGCTTTTGGAGGATTTAAGGACCTTTGGTGTAGCAATGGACAGAATTGTCCTGGATCCTGTTCTTGGACATAACTGTTCTGGTTCAATATTTGAAAATATGGAGATAGATCCATATTTTTTATTCAAGGTGACAATAAAATGAGTCAGTTAACATATCAAATTAATATCAGTATGTCCCCATATACACCTGTTTACTGGGCCAATGACTTCAAAAGGGGGAAAAAAGAAAAAAAATGACATAAAATGTACTGTAAAAGGGGTGATGATGGTATAGGAACAGCATGCTGCCACCTATGATGGAATGGAATTATGAAGGCCAGGCTCAGGGAGATAAACTGGCACCTCCCTGAGGAATTTACACTGTTGTGGCTGGCTGACTTTGGGAGCTGGGGTTTCAGTCTGGGAAGATTCTTGGTAGAGGTTGTAGCTAATTAACATAACTGGACTGAATTTGCATTGTCTCTTGGAGTTCCTTGGGCTAGGCCTAACATCAATCTTCCCAGACTGAAACCCCAGCTCCCAAAGTCAGCCAGCCACAACAGTGTAAATTCCTCAGGGAGGTGCCAGTCTCATCCTCTTGGTCCTCCCACGCTCTTCTGGGGAGCTAAGAAAATGTTAATCTCCCAGAGCCTGGCCTTCATAATTCCATTCCATCACACACCATACCTCTTTGAATTTTAAAGAAGGTTCTGACTGGCACTGAAAAATCATCATCATCATCATCATCATCATCATCATCATCATCATCATCATCATATCATCATCTAGCATGCACACTTGTAACAAAACTTTTAGATAGCCAGTTTTGCTTGTTCTGGGGAACTGAGGAAAACCCTCTAACAATCTGCTTTAAACTTGTTCTCTCTTATTATGTAGCCATGTTTGATTAGGACTTGGCTCCCATGAAGAAAAAGCCAAGTTCATTTTCATTCAGCAATGCTTCAGAATCCTCTTTCCTTCAAATCTAACTTCAGCAGACAACTCTTATTCCTGTATTCAAAGCAACATGAAATGAAGTAAGGTTCCTTCTTGTGGGTGGTACTGGATTAAAGGATTAAAGGTCTGGTGCTGAAGTGAATACAATAGCTGGCTTCATACTCGGTTCCCTCCTCTCTTACCCAGCAATTCTCTATCACTTTGAATGGGGTGCGTTCAACTGTGCAAAGCTTCAATTTGATCTCCCCAAATGCTGAGGACTATGAATGTAGCACCTCTCTACAGCTTCTGAAAGCAGCGGTGGCTTTTACCAGGCTCTGTAGGGGAAACGAAAGGGAATGTGTGCTTTGCTTTTGAAGAAATGGGAGATGGAATAATGTCAGGCCTCCAAGGAAAGGATGATGGTGGTGGTGGTGGTGGTGGTGGTGGTGATGATTCAGGATCCCCAAGTCCAGAACAGATATGAGAGCAGATAAAAAGTTCTTATTTTCACAGAATAATGGATTGTTTTGAAATCCACTATTCCCTGTTAAATTTCCATGAGAACAAAAATGAAAACCCTTCTGTTTAATTGACTTTTGGTGTGTTTGCATTATATCTCTCCCTATATAGGGAGGTTTATGCAATTCTACTCTGAGAAGATGTTTGCAGTTTCTTCCAGGAGAAGGTCCTGAGTTTTTAAAGAATTTATTCCTTGCAGTATATGGTTTTTCTGAAGCTAGATTCCTATGACATATTTAATGGGATGTGTGTTTTTATGTGCATGAGTATATGAACTTATTTGTGTGTGTGTGTTAACACACCTGCCTTTTCCCTATTCAAGTATATGGGTTTTTCCCCCCATAATGGAGACCATTAAGAGGGATTTTTTCCTACTTTCAGCCTCCTAAGCTTTCTATGTGGACAAGCAAGGTCAGTGATAATACAATGGTAATATTTCTGGTTATTTAACTGAGCAAATTTTGAATGTGGGGGATCTTATTTTAGTAATGAGTAATATTTAAAATATATTAGTCCTTTGCATCCAGCCCACAGGACTTTCTTAGCAGCTGACAACATGTAATTTCTTTTCAGTGGGATAGTAAAATCTGCCTTCAGTTATGCATTTCCTGCTCAGTGTAGCTCTTTCTGATTAGGAGTATTCCTCTCATTTATGCTAAAAGACATTTCATGGCTAACTATTAATAATACTCAGAGGATAACATCTGTTCTTTGAACTCACATGCTGGTCAAGCAAATCCTTGACAACATATCACAGGGAATATGCACTGCCGAGAACACGGCTGCTTTGAAGATCTATTGCCGTGCTTCATCATCACGCTTCCTGTCCTAGAATGATCTATTGCCTCATAGATAGGGGCTGATAAACAGAGATGGGCTTCAAGTAGTTTCTGTTTGAGTGTACTTTCAAAGAAAAGGAAAGCTGCTGTGTTTATATATTGATGTTAAATGTCATGAAAAGAATTTCAAAAGATGGGACCAGAATAAGTGAGCAATCTGTCTTTATAAGTTTTTTTTTTAAAAAGCATTCAGGGTAGAAGTGTAATCCAAGAGAAATGTAACTAATTCTGTCCAGATTGATTTGTATCAATTATATGGCTTTTTCTAAAATTCAGTGGTCATGCTGAACAGGCTGTATTATAAAGACAATACTCCAGAATCTACTTGATATATGTAGGAATTTGGTTCATTCAGTTATTTGTTTATTTATTTATTTATTTATTTTTATGAAATTGCTTAGACAGCAGGGATTTACTTGACAGCTTACCCAACTGGTTTAAGGAGGATTTGCTTTCAGAAAAATGGGTTTGTTCTTGTTTGGTTTTTCTTTTCTTTCATTTGCTTTGTTTTCCTACTACTAAGGCAGGCTGAACTGGGATCAAAGAGAGTGGCAGGAAAGTGGTATTTTCCATCAGAAAATGGACCCAGTCCTCCTATGGAAACATTCGGTGTCCCTTGAGGAGTCATCTCCCGAAAGTCTACAATTGGCCCAACTCAGGACTACTTTCTCCCATCTGGCCACAGGACTCTGCATCTGTAGCCATTTCTCCATTAGCTGCCAGACAGAACAGATCCTTTTTTGGTGACTATTTGTTCTTGTTCTTCTTGTTGCTGTTGTTTGGTTAGGGGAATATCAACCATGAGGAGAGGTGAGAATGGCCTTGTGGACCAGTTCCATTAAAAAACAAGCAAACGAACAAAACCTTGCATTTTTCCTATTTCAAGAGCTGGTCAGGATTAAGAGAGGGATGTAAATATTGATAAACAAACAAACAGAGAAATAAATTGGTAGCAGAAGCCTTCCTCCTTTTCCTTTTCATTTCAGTCCACCATGTTTTCATCCCCAGTTCCAGTCATTGTACCTAGGATGTGAAAGGTTCTTTGCCCCATTTCTAGAAGCTTCTCTGGGTCTCCCTTTCTTTCTGTCATTCTTTAACACCTCTGAGTAGGAGTAACTTCTCTCTCCTTCTTCATCTCCAATTCCTAGCTTCCCTGTTCCTCTTCAACTCCCTTTTCCTTCCTAGCCATTTCTCCTTCTCTGAAATATAAGAAGTAACCTACAGCCAGACCTTGCAGGCAAAGATGATCTGAATCAGAAAGAATGGGTCTTCAGTTAATGTCCAAAATTACAGCAATAGCAACCAATGCCTTGCTTCCTTCCAGTGATCGGTAAAAGGGGAACACTGGGAGAAACACACTGGCTTTAAGGACCAGTGGACTTGTCCCCTTGTTCATGAGTGGAAGGAAAGTACATTTTCTAGGCTGGGTGGTGAGTCCTAAGACTGAAATTCTGTAGGTTCTGGAAGATCTCCTGTAGACCATATTTGATCAGATTTACCTCTCCCGTGTCAGGCTGAGAACTTAGATGTTTGAGGGGCAAATCTGATTTCCTTCTACCCTTTTCTGATACCAGCAAATGGGAGGTTGAAATGGGGGCATTGTATGGGAATGTATTAAAAGGGAGGAGGGAATGTGGCCTCAAAAGGGATAAAGGAATTCAAGTGTTTCTTTGACTTTAAGCCCTATTACCCTATTGTCTTCTGTTTTTTTTTCCCAGCATGCTCAAGTATTCTTACATCAGAAGGCCCCGAATAACTATGTGGCTTTCTCTACAATACAGTCCTAGGAATCTTAATCCTTTTTTGTTCAAAATCTCAATGAAGTCTTATCCTAAAACTGTAACAGTATACACGCTTACCCAAGGTCAGGTCTCAGTAGGGTTTATTTCTAAACTGACGTACATGATGATAATAAGTTTTCATTATATACAAACGTTTCTATTCCCATGTTTTTCTTCCATTTGGAGGGTCTCCAAACAAAGGAAACAGGTATTATAACCTCCTTGTCATATAAAAGTGATTTTAGGAAAACATTATCAATGTCCAGTGATGGCTGCAGCTCTAACTCAGAACTCTGAATCAGCACTTTCAACATATCTTGATACTTTAACTAATCAGATGATGATGATGATGATGCAGAATACTTTACTCAAAGGTTATCTATTTGTTTGCAAAATAGGTATCGCAGAAACAATGCAGTGCCTATTTGTGTTGTTATTTCTCTGTTGTCAGAAAAAAAATGTTGAGGAAAGTAAAGATGCAGTTCCTTTAAAAACATCCCCCTTTTATTATTTTTCTTAAATAAATAGTAGTTACGAGGAACCCCTCATCTAAAATGTTAGCTTAGTGAATACAAAGCTGTTCCCAGCTTGAGCTACAAGTGACCTTTGGAAACGTCCCTCCATGGGATCCATCATAATTTACTGCTTTGCATTAGCAAAATAGAATTTAAACAATGGTGCATTGAAGACTGTGAATGCAACATAGTCATAATGCATTATATGGAGCCAATGAGACAGGATTTTTTTTCTCATTCAACTGCACTACTGAAAAGCAGACCCTTTTAAATGGGGTTAGAAGGGGAGAAGACTAGGGTGAATTGCGTCTACTAGCTGTCTCCATATCAAGGGAGTCCTTTCAGTCCTTTTATGTTAAGTCTGGGATTCTAGGGAACAGCTATCATGAAATGAACCCTCCAAGCTTTCACCAGTGCCCACCGTTTCATGTTATTCATGATGCTGCATTACGTCTGCCAAGTTCTCATTGGATTTATCTTGTTTATTTAGGTACTTCTGTTAAACCCACGTATGTACAACCTCAATAGCATGAGAGTATACTTTCAGTCTTTCCCTCATCCTCAAAAACCCACTGAAAGTGCCAAAATGTAATGGGGTTCTGGGATACTGTTAGAGATGGGTTCACCCTTATCTCTGACAGTAGGTTGTTCAGATGAGGGGGAGAAGGCTCACCACTGAGATGGCTTGCCTTTAGATCCCCAATGGGAAAATTCCATAGGAGTCAAGAACCAGAGCAATCCCTCTCTTCTTGATCTTACTGGATGAATTACACTTCTAAGTACTCTTCATGGTCAGCTCCACACAGAGTTAAATTAGATAATCTGGAAGGGGAAATGACAAGGGTATGAGTGTTCATCAAGAAAGCCTTCTGGTCTAGGAATGGCCGCACGTGATGGACCTGTGCAAGCCCTTCCTGGCCATAGCCTCCATTTGCTCTTAATAGTTTGTTCTCACTTGCTTTCTCAATCATCAAGCAATAGCAAATTTGTCAAAGAGAGAAAAAAGAGAGAAAGGGTGATTAGTATTCCAGAATCATTTGGACAGTATAAAATAGCAAGTGTATGAAAACGAATGATGCAGAATGTAACAAATGAGAGAAGAAGGAAAGTGTAGCTAATGAAATTGCTGACCTGCTGTCCTGGACCCTTTTTAGGTCAGTTCCCTACATTTTAATATGACATTTGTTTTAAAGGTGGGCTCTAAATATTAAGGTTTGGAGAGTAGCCAATTTAGAGCTAGGTGACTTTAACATCAAGGGAATTTAGTAAATGGAAATATTACAGCTTCTGGGACACAATCTGGGTCAGAAAGTTTAGTCGCATCTGATCATGGAATTGTAATTCAGTTTTTCATTAAATCATAAAATATTGACTTGGTGATAGGTCTTCCATTATTCTCTCTCAGTCTTTCTAGATACATTGTGGTTAATGTGATCAGAGGACTGCAAGGGAAAATGTGGACTAATTTGCACATGATCCCTCAATTAATTTTAAGTACCACTGCAATAGGGCCATCCAGGACATCATGATAGAATATATATGTAATTTCTTCACATGAAGAGTATCCACATGCACATGATCTCCAGTGAATGGGCACAACGGCAATATCTATGCCATGAATACATTAATTGCAACATGTTTCCCAGAGTGTCTTTGGAGTTGGGCAGCATCTAAATCTAAACAAATAAACACATGCAACATACAAACTCATTATACACTGAATGAGATTTCTCCAAAATGGGATGTTTCATTTACCCCAAAATATAAACTCTCAGTTCACTTTATAGCTAAATCAACTGTTACATATTTATTAAAATCTCCTTTTTCTGGTTCAGCCCTTTATAGAGATCACAGTAGATCACTTCCTGGATCTTTTCAGAAGTGAGCCAATGACATATAATGCCACTGAAGCTGAATCATGGTGAGTGAGTGACATTCAGCAACTGGGTAGTTAGGTAATGAAACATCTGCAAGCAACAACCAAGCTCAAAGAGCACTAAGGACTCCAATTCAGCAACAGTTCTCACTCATTTCATTGAAGCTGAAAAGGTTGACAATCACCATATTCAAAAACTTATGAGGATTACCATATAAGCCAAGGATCAACAATATGAATTCTGTAGGCACCATGGCATATGTGTCGCCCTCCTTAGATACCATCCATAGGAGTCCAAAATTAAATAAAAATCAACAAGTTAAAGGAAATCTCATGAGATATTTACATGATCTGAGATTTTTGACAGACAACCTGAGCACTGGTGATTCTCAGATCACAGGTTGGGAGCCACCAGGCAGAGTCCTTTTAGGAGCAGCACCAAATTTATAAAACTCTGTACCAAGGGAACTTCACTTTGTTCCTTCTCTATTGATTTTTAGGCATCTGGTAAAACAGATTCTTTTTCACAGCAACATAGAATATCTTTTCTGAGTTTAACTGTTGTTCCTTCTGCCTTAGTGCTGTTCATGTTGATTTACAGTGGTTCTCTAGTTGGTTTCAGAACGTGGTCTTTTTCTGCCTTATTTGGAGAAGCAGTGACTGAACTTGTGTTCTTTTCTGTTATGCTCAGATACCCAAAAGGAGTTTTGGGACTTCCTTATTATTTTTAGCTGTAGTTATAATTGCTTTTGTCATTTTCATAAGGTCCCGCTGTGCTGTCAGTTTTCATTTCATTTGGGTTGTCATATCTGATTATTTTTGTAGCTGTGTTTTATTAGCTTTTATTGTACTGTTTAAACACTATTGTAATCTTCATGGGAATAAGTTGGGTCAAAAGATGAGGCATCAGTTTCTTAATATGTAAACATATGTCTACATTGCAAAATTTTCCAAAATGTCAGTTTCTGGTGGATAGAGACCAGAGAGAAATGTGTTGGGTTCGTATTTCATATTTCATCAGCCTAATTTGCATTCCTTAACTAATAAATGAAGTGGAATGAAATTATCTTTTAGTTTTTGTTCTCAATTTTGTGATGCAGTCATAAGATGCATACAAAGTACATTCAGAAATTCATACATTAGAGAAAATAGCATTCCAAAATCATGCCTTGAAAAAACACATTTTAGGGGAAAATCTGTTTTTAAAAATGCATATGCATTTTCAAGCATAAATAGCTACATATAATTTTTATGCTGACTTAAAAATAATAAACCGATGCAGAAACATACAAACCTTATCTAGCAGTAAATATGTACAAAAATTCTCATGTTATAGATGGAGGAGGAGTAATTAGTGCATATGGTTAAATTTTCCACTACAATTTTCTTATTTTACTGCAGCTTAATATCTCCTGTTGCCTTGGGTTTCTCCTAAGACTTTTGACCTTGTGAAGATGCCAAAAATTATCTCCAAGACCCACAATTTCCTTCACAGTTCTCTTGTTCCAGAGAAATCAAACAAATTGAAGGCTGTCATAATTTCTTGGGAGTAAGCCAAGAAATTATCCCTAACTCTAACAACCCTGAACAAGAAGAAAGGGTCACCCAAAGAACTTAACGATATAAGAAAAAGCTAAAACTAGATTACACCAATACCATTCACAGTACCTTTCCATACATTTCAATCATGGCAAACCATTCTTGCTTCCACCACATCTAAACAATGCTCTATTCATTGTCTTTTGTTGTTTATATTTTTCACCTCTTTCTTCTGAAGAACTCATCATTCCCATCCAAACACAACTTGCTCAGTCTTCATCTTTCTTTTGACCTATTCATTCTTCCTTCAGTCCTCACACTTACAACCATCGCAGCATCTCCATGGTCATGTGATGAAAATTCAGGTGCTTGGCAACTGACATATATTTATGAAGGTTTCAGTGTCCTGGGGTCATGTGATCACCATTTGTGACCTTCCCAGGGGCTTCCAACAAACAAAGTAAATGGGGGAAGCTGGATTTGCTTAACAACTGTGGCAAAAAAGGTCAAAAAATTGGATGCAACTCACTTAACAACCACATCACTTAGCAATGAAGTTTCCGGTCCCAATTGTGGTCATAGCTCAAGGACTTATCTGTACATGCAACATATCTGTTTTTCATTATTTATTTCATTCATTAATTTATGTTCTTTTCCATTTACTCCTCTTACCTTCCAAGCTGCAATTTTCAATATGCCAGGGTCTGACAGTTATTAATCTCCACTGTCCATCATGGGTTTGATCAACTGAAGCTTTCACAAAATTGTATTTAGTAAGATAGAGAAGATGTGGACTAGTTCCCAGCCATAGTTATGACCATGCCAAATGCAGCAGTACTTCTCAGTTTTGGTACATTTTGTCCAGTATGCTACATGCGCAACTACAGCATAATTTTTTCCCAAACATGTTCACACTATCCTATGCAAGCTAGGATCTCTAATGTAGAGACTACCATGAAAGTCAGCTACTGTTGCCTCCGTACTGTCAACAGTACAACATGCATTGTACTGACACACACTCAGGATGGATTTTTCCCACACTGCTCCTTTGTGCTATATTTCTCCATTCCAACGTGGATTAGAATGGAAATATATGTAACATATACTTAGCCTTTCAGACAGCCTATACAGAATTCATACTAATTAATTAATTAATTAATTCCTTTAGAAAACTGTTTATTTTTCTTGCAGGATGGAGATTTCTCAGTCAATTGTAGGAATCCATCCGATATTCCATGACAATTGACAAATTTCATTATAGTGATAGTTCAGCCAATTGCCAGCTACCAGTGAACCAAGAAAAGTGATTAAAAAGGAAATCATCCTGTATCATATATATGAACAGAAAGGATCTGAAAGACCCCACTATACAGTTTTAAATGGGAATGAAATAAATATTTAGTGTTATAACATTGATTGTCGTGTTACTGCTTGTTCTCGTAACTAACTGTGGAGGTGTTCAAGTTACACATCACCAGTTTACCTGCCATCTTCTCCCTTTGCTCCTGCTTGCCTTTGTCCTTTTTTCTGGGTAGGTAGTTTATCTTAGATGAATCAATTCATTATGGTAAACTCCCTGCCTTCCTCTTGTTTTATGTTGGCCTTTATTTTTATTTTCTTCCCCTTTCTTTCATCTGAATGGTTTGCTTGTTTATTTGATTGCTCAATTCATATGCAGGGGCCATACCTGGATGGGTGTGTGTGTGTGTGTTTTATCTATTTCCCCAAACATTTTGATCACGCATTGAACTTTGACAATTCATGTCAAGCTTCCATAATAATATTGAAGAATTGTTCCTCCCACATACTGTAAATAATGAATTATTTCTTTTTCAGAGGTAATAAGCATCAGAGTTTTTTATTTTTGTGTTTTTTAGTCTACGTTTCAAATTAGCTATTGATCTGAGCACTGTATTTGAGATTTTAAGCACAAACGGTCAGGGTACGGGGGTGGGGAAGGCGGGAAGACTATTTAGTGGCCAAACTATTCTGTTGATTCCAGCTTCATTCTCTGATTTTTCAAATGAGAAGTTGATTATGGCAAGTTCAGTTTTGTTCAGGGTCTCATATTTTCAGTTGTAAGTTCATTCTCTCTTGTTTCCCTGTAAGCTTGCAATTTTAAAGATAATGAACTCTGCCATAAAATGTATGCATTTTTATGCCATATTTCTCAGTAAGATTTTTTACTCAATTACCTATAATACACATTTTTTCATACCTATTTTTCCTAATACACCCATTTTTGTAAGCAAGTTGACCATTCTTCCTAATACAAAACGCAATTGCAATTTTTGTACATGCCTATCCTTCAACATAGCAATCCTATCCAAATGTGATTTGCATTAAACTGCAAATTAAAAAAATTATCCCCCCCAGATAGTTCTCAAGCCACCTTTTTACAGCTCCTAGTGTCTTGAACATGACTGATGAAAACTGACAGCGCAGTTTCTCTCCAGTCTGACACAAGGAACAGAATAAAATGGCTGTTCTAGCTTTAAAAATGCACATTTCACAATAAGGAACAACAGCAAGGGAAAACTTAAAAAGCTGCGTCCCAACCCAGTCCTATCCATATGTATGATTTTATCCTACCCTTTTGGCATCCTCAGCCCCCCAACCCCCAGCCCCTAAATCAGTGTTTCTCAACCTTGGCAGCTTGAAGATGTGTGGACTTCAACTCCCAGAATTCCCCAGCCAGCATGCTGGCTGGGGAATTCTGGGAGTTGAAGTCCACACATCTTCAAGCTGCCAGGGTTGAGAAACACTGCCCTAAATATTAAGTACTGTCCTTGGTCTTCAAAATACTAGTCACTTTTGGAATACAGAATATTAAACTGGATGCAGTCAGGATTTAGCTCCAGTAACCTTTTCCACCCTCATGAATGGATTTAACTCCACTGAGAATGTCTGCCCTCGTGTTTATCATCTTAAACACAGTTTCTCTTCAAGGTAGATCAGATCAGATCAGCTGAGCCCCATTCATCATAATCTTGGGTGGGTGGGAGCTTTACTAACATTTATTTTATCTAACCACTAATTTCCCATGCCTCACAATGGCTTCTACGTTCCTGCTCCATTCGAACACAGAATCAGACTAACCAAAACAGTTTGCCATTCCAGATTTTTTTTTTAACAGACACTGTAAGCATGTGTAGTATTGCTATATAAGCTTACTTAAATCATAACCCCATAATAACTGTAGCAATAAAAGTGGAGTTTCCTTCTGCTGCCTTGATGCTGATATACTGAGCTGAGAATAAATGCCATTTTGTTGTAGAAGGGGATAATGTATACATTTAAAATAAAGTAATAAAATGAGTGTCTGTTACCATATAGATGACTGGCTGCTTGCAACATCAGTTCTACTACAATCTGCAGACATGGAGTGGACTATTTGTCACTCTATCTGTTATCTATCATGCCTTTTGAGTACTGAGCCTCCAAATTTTATCCTTGAAACCCAACCCTAACCACCCTCACCATCTCCCTAATTGTCATCCATTCTCAGTTTCTGTGGTTCTCCTGGCACGTGGGCAACCATTATCACTACCTCTGTAGTAGGAAGTAAAATCAATTCTGAAAATGTCAATGAAGGATCTATGTTACACATTTTGCTATTTGTGCAGCTCTGGTCCCATGTTGTCAGCCTCACGGAGTAAACTATGGTATCTTACTAGACTGCCTATGGGGGTTGAGGTTAGTAGCACTATTCTGCAGTGGTCCTTTCTTCCCTCTGTGAACAGTTTCAGTCCTCATCAGTTGTGAAGGAGAGAGGTTGGCTAATGGCCTCTGATATATGGAGTGCTACAGGGTCAGTCCTCTCTCTTTGCTTTTTCACATCTATATGAAGTATCTAGATAAGGTCATCCGATGTTTGGGATGGCTATACCCAACTATACGTTGCCACTCCAGGCTGCAGGGGAGATGCTGTTGGTGTCCTGACTGGTGCCTGGAGGCTGTAAAGGACTGGAGAGAACATACTGAAGCTGAACCCAAATAAGATAAAATTACCGTTGTACACTGGGGTTCTCTGTTGATTGTTTCTGGATGGGTAGGTACTATCCATGAAAGAGCAGGTTCAAAATGTGGGGATCCTTGTAGACTCATGGCTCCTGCTTAGAACAGCAGGTGGAGGCCATGGCCAGAAGGCCCTTTGTCCAATTGTGACCCTACTTGGTTCAGAAGAATCTGGCTTCAGTAACCAATAGCCCCATCACTACCTGCCTGGACTACTGCAATCTGATGAACATAGGCTGCCCTTAAAGACTATCTGGAAACCACAACTGTCCCAGAATGTGGCATTACCAGCTGCTGGTGATGCAAACATATGACATGGATTCTGCAGGTGCTACGCTGGCTACCACTTGGTTTCTGGATACAATTTATGGTGCTGGTGTTGTCCTATGAAACCCTTCATGGCTTGCTACCTGGGTACCTGCAGGACCACCTACTCCAACCAGAATTGGCTCAACCAATTAGACCTTGTAGGGAGCAGCTGCTGGTAGTCACACCCTTCTGCGAAGTGAGGTGGTCTGATGCAAGAAGCTGCTGCTTTTCTGTAGCAGCACATCACTCTGAAATAGTCTCCTCTTGGAGATCAGACTAGTCTCCCTCCTTGCTGGCTTTCAGAACATTACTGAACACTCAATTACTTGGATGGAAGTATCTTGATTTAATGGAGTGTGGCATTTTTATTTACTTATTTTTATTCTTGTTATTTCTGTATTCATTGGAGAGTTATATTATATGGATCAGGGTTTACCGTGGATGTTTTACTTGTTGTGATACCATACACCTTTTAAGCCACTGAGAGTTGTCTGATTGTGGCGGAGTACAAATTCAATAAATAAAGAATAATTCAGTCTCAGCCCAACCCACCTCCAAGAGTTATTGCTGTGGAGAAAGTAGAAGGTGAGCACATTATGTATGCTATCTTGAGTTTTACAAAATAAAGGCAGAATATACATCTTAATCATGATAATCGTGATAATCATGATGATGATGATAAATGAAGGCTTATGGCTTGATTCTTCTATACTGTATCCCACTTCTCCTGAGTTTCAATTTAACTTAAGTTAATGATCCAATTGGGCATATCCTGGCATATTTCCTACACATTTTTTTCCTCAAGATGAACATTAATACAGTACCATAGAGACCAAGATTGTCTTGTGAATGTGTATTTTATAGCACAAATAAATTGGCATTGGTAGAGGAGGTAAAAGAGGAAGACCCACTTTGAAACATGGCTATTCCTCTCCTGAGGCTTTCTTCCCTTCTGCTCTAGCTATGAGCAAACAAGGCACAGTGCTCTTGGTCTTCCATTTCAAAGTTTGATCATGGGCCCTCAACATCTTTTCAAGAGACTTCTCTCAGATGCCTTTGTCTTTCCAAGCAAATACCTGACCCTGGGCCACTGCCCTGTCCAAGGTGTCCCATGAGACAAGGGATTCACCTTGACCCATGAATGGGCCAGCTTTGCTCAGTTAAAATCCACAAAGCAAATGTAGGTAAGGGGGCAGGCACATTCGATTCTGTGTGCCTATTTGAGATCCCAGTGGAGAAAGCTGATCCAGAGTGGATGGTGAGTGACAGTAGAGACCGTGTGTGAGTTGGATAGAACTTCAATCCTTCATTCATTCTTCTTGTCATTCCATCTTTGTGTCCACATAATACATCCAGTCCAGGTACTGAATTAACCCAAGTTTGCACGATACATTGAACCATACATCAAATAGGTTGGGTTCACAAAGTAAATGAGTAAAAACGAAAAACTGACCGAAGTGTGTGCTAAACGAACTTCATGTGTGCACAAATGCAACATCCAGGTCTTTGACCTGATTCAGCATTGTTGTGAATATAACACATGTCAGAATATAAAATATTGTGTGATCTGGTCCATTATTAAACATTCAGATCAAAAGCCCATTCTCTGTGTTAATGGCTTGAATGCTTGGGGAGGGATTTTTTTTTTTTTTTTTTAAAGAAATGATACAGAGTGTGTGAAAACCATCATAACAATCCAGGAGCATGACAAACTTTTGTGTAGTTACTTTGCTTCTTCCTTTCTGATACATTTATTATACAAAGATGTAGAATAAATAGGAAGCAAGCATAAAATTTATCTCTCTTGATCTCCATGGGTTATAGACACAACAAGAAAATCCAGTTAGAAGCAGAAGGAAGTTGGTCAGGCTCTTAGGTTCAGGGCATAGCAAAGCAGATGAACAGTCCTGCTGGGAATTTAACCTTTGACATAACTGGTTTTCTTTAGTTAATGGACAACCTTCTGCCAATAAGGGTAGGGTAGGGTAGGGTAGGGTAGGGTAGGTTTCTGATTTATTTTTATATATTTATGTATGTATGTATGTATCAAATTTGTCACTGCCAATCTCGTTACAAAACGACTCTGGGTGGTTTACAGAGAAGATAAAATTAATTAAAATACAATATAAAAGTTAGTCCTGAATAGATAATAAATATATTCCAAGAATTGATGGTGATTGGCGAGTTATTTCATCTTATACCTGATAAGTAGTAACTTAATAATCAACACTTCAATTTGAAATGTCTGTTTCACCATCCAAATGGTTTTTTATTTAGCTCTAAAATAATCTGGAAGCCTATACTCCTAAGATTTGGGTCCTCCTTAAATAAGACCCTTATTTAAATATTTTAAGTAAGTCTCCTCAAGGGTCTTCTTTAGCATATTTCTATCTCCCAAAGATTTGGGATAGAATTTTTTAAAAATAACACCCTTGAGGATGTCAATACACTTTGTGAAATCATGTCCTAAACCTTACTATCTCTAACTTCTCCTAACATATTAGGAGATTTTTATTCCTATAGCGGCTTGTATTTCTGGGAAACTGAATGGATGTAATATGAACGGATCTGTGGGTGAAAACACTCATTTTTATGTAGTTATTGCCAGAGGCCACTGTTACATATATTTAAAGATGGATGAAGCAGACCACTGCCTTGATGAATTCACCACCTCCATGTCACCACTGCATAATTTGATACCATAAACATGTACAGGACAGATTGGATAGGAAATAATAAATGATTTATTTCCAAACAAGTATCCTCCTCTCCTTAAACTATTAATCCTGCTGAAATAAAATGCTGCAGGGTTTTGGTACAGAATATATAGGAAAAATATTTATGAAGCAGTTATTAAAATTACAATGGATCCTAAGCAAACAGATTATGTCCTTTATTTTATATGCTATATGGGTGTTCCCAAATACGGGGCTTTGTTTTATGCTGAGTGCCACTAAGGATGACTCATATAATCAGTTTCAGTAATAGCACATTTATGACAGGCTTTTTTGTTTAAAAAAAAAATCACTTGCTGCCAAAATTAAATAGCCTATATATTTGGGTCAAACGTTATTAATCCAACATTCTGAATTGTGTTTCAAAAATGTGAGCAAAATGTGGCACTAAAGGACGTTATGGCTGGTAATTTGTCAGGATCCTGCATCTTGACAACAGTATCAGAGCCAACTGGTTTTGCTTTGTCTCATTTTATATGGGGAATTCAATAAGTTCAGAAGTATTGTAAAACTCTTGCTTTGTTTACCCCACCACTTTCAAGTTAATATAATCAGTGATTGAGGATACTTTACCCCAGGTATTAGAATTAATAGTAGTGATATCAAAATTCATCTTGCTTGCAGGTGAATCTGTTGCATACAGAATATTTAAGCAAAAAACCTAACCTTGAACTGACAAGGTCTGGAATATTGGAAACTGCCTTATATTGAATTTGATGGTTGATTTATCTAGTTTAGTACTGTTTACTCTGAATGGCCAAGTTTCTTCAAGGATTTCTTTGTGATCATTTTTCTTAGCTGTGATGATATCAGAGATTGAACCCAAACCATGCTGCATTGAAAGTCTCTGCCCTCTCTGTGCAGATTCTTGTTCTGTTCTTTTAATGTACTTGGTTAAATATAAATTGAGAAAAGTTTAATTCCTACAGTACAAGGACATGCTACACTGTTTTCTCAGCACCAATATGTACATGATTTGCCACTAGCTTCTTCCTGGATTTTTTTCAACTTCCCACTTTAATCTAGAGCCTGGGATCACCTATAGTGTCTTATCCAACCTTCCAAGATTAAGCAACTTGGACCTTATCCAACCTCTTATCCAACCTTGGATAAGAGATTGGATAAGGTCCAAGTTGCTTAATCCTTTGAGGTTAGCCAAAATAGACTTGATACTAATTCCCACTACATAACTAAGATATCCAAATTTTGGAAACAGACTTTAGTTTAAATGACATTTTTTTAAAGAGATCTCCAGCAGTGTGCCTACCACAAGCTGTGTCTATGATTCCACTTAAGGTTAGACTAATGAGACCAACTAATGTCAGGCTAGCAAGGTGTGATTAATTTGAGATTTGTGAATTAATTCCAGACCAAATTCCTTCTCTCCCTCTAAAATGAAAATTGGAATTATGCTTCACGAAAGTTGTCAGTAAGTTTCCAGATCAGAAAAGTAAAAAAAAAAAATGCTTCTGCAGATCAACATTATGAAAGAAAACAAGTTTAAAATGTGTACTTTGAGAGAAAATATATATTTAAATTATTATGGTTATTTAACTGATTTTCTGGGTGGTTTCTGTAGTTTTAATAGAAAGCAGTAGATGAACCTGTCATGATTTTCCCCTGATGTCTTAGTTGGCAGGAAGGAATATGAAGCCATCACTTGCTCTGTAAATTAGTGTTAATTAGTACTTCTTTAAAACTCTTGGACCTTTTCCCTCTTTTAGCACTGAAGAGTTATTATTAATAACATCTTAGCCCTTAGCTATGTGTTCCTAATACATAAGAGAGCTTTAATTACCTATATCCATCCTTCCTTCCTTCCTTCCTTCCTTCCTTCCTTCCTTCCTTCCTTCCTTCCTTCCTTCCATCCATCCATCCATCCATCCATCCAGAATTATGGGGCATAAATTAAACTAGGAATTTTTTGATTAAAACCTATAAACCCTAAAGAGATTCCTTAATACTCTGCCTAGCTTGTCAGGTTACCACTTCAACTGGTTTTTATTTCAAAGAATAAGTCTCAGATCTTGCCTTAGAAAAGCATAGAAATCCATAACCAAATTAAAACTGGAATATAATTAGCTGGCATTTGCATCATCTCAGTTCTCTATTTTTTTTCTTTTAATTGATGCAGTGAACAGCAATTGTAGATAAAAGAATAGTGTTGTTTTTATTATATTTTTTATTATGGTTTCCTTAAAAGTTTTACTGACATGCTTAATGAAAATATGTTAAATAGTAAAAAGAAATCTAATACTGAGGTTTAAGGTCTGTGCACAATTAAAAATAGAATTTACAAAGTAATAATAGAGTGTCACTATAGGTGTTACCAACATACAATTATTTATTGGGAGCTTAGATAAAGGTCAGAAGTTGGAGTTTCCTAGGAAACCTGAGCCTTTTTTATCAAAGAACTTTGCAAGAAAAGACTGTATTTCTGTATCATTCATCAATGGCCAAGATTTGTTGTCTATCATCCCTGGGGGTAGGATAATACATTAAATTATATGAAGGAAATTCTGGTTGAACATTGGGAAAAATATTTTAGTAGTAAGAGCAGTTGGACAGTGGAACCCATTATCTGGAAAGCTGGAGGTTCCCTTTTGCTGGATATCTTCCCATAGAGACTGGACTGTCCTCTGATGGGTCTGCTTTAATTTGGACTCAATAGCCTAGGTCATCTTTCCAACTCCCAAGATTCTCTGATCTCCTGTGTTCATTTATTTGATCGATGTAAGGGTTACATCTCAAAAATGCATATTTAATATACTTTGAAGCACTACACAACATGACTATTAATATTATCAATATTAATATTATGTAGTGTGCATGTTTCCTTAATATTCCAATTTCTTGGTGCGGGGAGTTGCTTTAGAGTTTCTTTGGAATCTCTTTGAGATGTGTGTTTTTTGTGGGTATGTTTATTTTTTCCATTTCTGTCCAGTTACTATCATCTTACTATCTTTTATTCCTTATTTTTGTTTCTTCTTGTATTTTTTTAAAATGTTTTTACTTGTGAGCTGCCCAGAGTCCTTGATAGTCAGGTAGCATACAAATTCAATAAATAAAATCAAGTTAGCTGTGGAAAGGCCAGGAGAAGAAATTGATCATTTTTCTTCTTCTCCCAAATAAATAAATAAATAAGTAAGTAAGTAAGTAAGTAAGTAAGTAAGTAAGTAAGTAAGAATGGTTAAATACAAACTTTAATTTAAACATTTTGCAGTTTAACTAACATCTGAAATTAATATGATATTCCTGGAGTTACACAAATCAAAACAGGAGTTTTCTAGACTAATGCTTTCTTATTTCTTCTTTAGAGATGGATAAGATTTCTCTAGAAGGAGCAATCTAATGACCTGTATCTGTCATTTGGAGTAATCAAGGCAGAGCAAGGGCTAGACAATTAATCTAAGCAACCTTGGAAGAGACTAAATAGGCACTCCACAGAACTGCCATTAGATACTTAATTTGTTTGCCATCTGTTTGGGGCAAATTAGTACAAATGAATTTTGTATTTTATTCACCTACCAGTATGAAGTTAGACTTTATGATATTGGGTGCTCAACTAACAGAGTCAAATTATGTGAGCATATTGGCCATATCACAACTGAAGTATTTTCAGCTACAGATGGAAAGCTTTTTTTTCAGCAAGATGGGAATGCTTCTGTAAGATTCATAGTCTAAACTGAAAGATAAGGATTTAGATCCAAGCATTTTTTACAACGATATCCAGATAATAGCCAGTATCTCCGTCATTCTTTTTCAATGCCATTTTTTTTGTTATTTACAGTTGGCATCATCTCATATAGAGCGCAGTCTCGACTGTCTGTTCTGATGTAGCAAAAATGGCAGAAAGGAAGTATGGAAAATAAATAAGTTGAGCTTGAATCCTTAGTACCGGAAGGTAAATACGATTTAATAAGTATAATAGAGTTGTGGTGGGATGATCCCCATGATTCAAATATAGCAGCTGAAGGATACAATTTATTCAAAAGGAACAGAAGCCTCAGAAAGGGAGGAAGAATTACGCTGCATGTTAAAAATACCCTTTTTAGCTCAGAAAGCCAAGTGAATGAACTTGGCAGTGTCGTAGAGAAAAACAGGGTTATAGTAGAGGAATGAGCAAAAGCTTGTTGTTGGTCTATTATCACCAATTCAAACAAACAGAAGATAATGGGTGCTTGTTTTCCAAAAGCAGATTGCAAATCTTTCAAAAAGTTGTAATAATGGGGAAGTTTAATTACCCTAACATCTGTTTAAAAACAAACTCTACCCACCATGATTCTTCCAAAAAATTCCTGACTTCTGCTGACAACTTTCTCCTTTAGAGGGGAATCAAAAAGATCAGCCATCGTTAACTGAATACTAACCAATGGGGAAGTTTTAGTACAGGAAATCAAAATAGCACAAGATTGGGTTAAAGTGACTGTGATTTTAAGGAAACTAAAACTGAAACTAATCAAATGCATACTAGTATTATTAATTTAAGTCAATGTTTTTCTAAAGATCTCAGATAAGTGTACAGAACAGTAACCGCAACTAATTATACACTCCTAAAATCAATAAAAGTGTAACCGTTTAAAAGGCAATAAAATAAAAATGATCCAAAGTATAACTGAAATGTTTGTGCAATGAAAAATTATTGTATTTTCATTGTCAGTAAGCACTAACAAACTGAGGCATGTCTAGAGGACAGCAGCCAACACGATAAGGGGCCTGGAAGAAAAAAAAATCATATAAGGAATTGTTGGAGGAATTGCAGAAGAGAAGACTGTGCCTTCAAATATGAGCCTCTCAAAACAGAACCGACTAAAAGAGAGGACAGGAAGCAATGGGTTTAAATCACAAGGATGTTGAGCTTGATCTTACCATTCCTAAGGATATGAGCTGTTCAAAAATGGAACAGACTGCCTTGGGAGTTGGATGACTCTCATTCACTGGAGATGGTTAAAGGCTGAATGACTCTGTTAGGAATGCAATAGTCGATTCCTGCACAGGGCAGGGGATTGGACTTGGTGATCTCCAAGGTTAGTTCTAACCCTTATATTCTAGAGCGTGCCATTACAGAGAACACTGTCTCCCTTGATCTTAACACATGAATAGTCTACTATACAGAGAGGCATCTTTGGGGCATATATAGCATTCTCCAAATACATTATAGACAGAGTATACATAACATGCATTATACTTTTTACTGGCCAAATCTGCATAGCTTCACTTCATTGATTCTGATGGAACTAAAGCCTTTCTCACCGGGGAAGGGGGAAACTTGATGTTTATTTGTTACAACTATTACTCAGTTCTCTGATTAAGAATCCTGCCAAAGCAGCTTGTAATCAATAAAGCTGTCGCAATAAAAGCATAATATTAGCAAACCTACTTCTAGACTCAGTCACCTGTAGCGGTTGGTAGAAAATGGCCTTATGCACAGGAAAGTGTCCATCTGAGTAGGCCTCTGTAGTAGTTGTTTAACTTTCTCTATATAACATGATATTCCAAATTGCCACCTTGTTATGTCCCTCTCCCACCACCCAGTAATGCTGGCAAGAAGAAACACGTAGGCTTAGCAAGTCCCAGGTAGTCCATCTTAAATAGTAAAATGGGCTGCAGTAGATTTTTTTTGGGTTGTGTATCATACGGCTTTATCTAGGATCACAAATTATGGAACAGAGTGAATTTTAGCAATGAACAGATCACCCATTATGGCTAGCTATTCCACTATAGACCAGGCATTGATTTGTAACATCCAGCAGAAAAATATAAAACCAAACCATGTAAGCCACTGATTTCATAAGTATGCTTGGTCAGATATCCAGAGAAAAATTATGGTGTAGGCTAATGATTTCCTGAGTTCATCATTGCTTCTTAATAATATAGAAATTATATGAAGGTTCCCCCCTAAATGAATAAAAATAGAGTAGGACATTTTATACATGGTGTATAAAAATAGATTAGGACTTTTAAGCCAATAAATTCCAACTAGTAGGGCTGTGAGATAAGGCTGCATCTAAACATTTAATGTTTACATTAATTTGCTTGTTTTATACCTGGATGACTAAGTCATCATCAATTAAAGCAGGTAAACAGCTGTTTATCAATTTTGTGTTACCTGGATTTGTTATTTATTTTTTTATTTTTTTAAACTCTTATATTTTAAATAGGAGACATTAGGAAAAAAAAAAACTTATACCAAGACTGAAATGAATGTATTAGAAAGTGCCCAAAATCTGGTAAATGGTCCTTGGATTGTCATCAATTTGAACATGTCATGTTTGAAATATCTGAGCATGTATTTCAAGTTACGGACAACAGGATCACTCATGTAAATGATGTAATTCAGAATATCTCAAAGTCCAAAATAGCCATTCTATCAATTTATTGAGCTTGGGGTTCTCAGTTTATTCCAGCTGCACTGAAGTTGTATTTAGTTATATCTTATACCCAACTATTGTGATAGGCACAGATTGGAGTCTACAAGTGAACCTGGGTTTTGGGAGCCCAGCAATCAATTTCCCTGAAATTTTATTCCAGATGCCATGCTACATGGCTAAGGCAGTGCTTCAGCTAAAAGCAGGTTTCATGAAATGAGGCTTAGTATAATTGAAAGTAATATTTTGCTCAGTTGGATTAGCACTTCCAGTATTGTGTGATAAATTTTCTTCTTGTTCAAAGTGCTAATTAGAGAGGAAGTTCAGGCTGGGTTATAGAACTGAGATGACATTGTTTGCATTGTGGGCGATCTGTGGGGGGCTTGGGATGGGGATGGTGTGTCCATCTTGGCCCTCCAGGATCTATTGGCAGCTTTAAATACCATTGACCATGATATCCTTCTGGACCAGCTCCAGGGGGCTAGGAGTTGGGGGCACTGTTTTGCAGTGGTTCTCCTCCTTCCTCTGTGTCTGGTTCCAGTTGGTGTTTGGGGGCAGGAGAGGGTCAAGCCCTAAACCTCTTTTATATGGGGTGCCTTGGGGTTCTGGTTTCCTGCCTCTTCTATTTAACATCTTCATGAGGTTGGTGGGTGAGGTCATTAACAGCATGGGGTACAGAATCATCACTGTATGTATGGTACTCAGTTATATATGTCCACCCCAAAAGTTCTAAAACTTTTAGAAAGTAGCACTCCTATTTCATTCACACATGCATCATTTCATTCTTTACTTGTTGACCATCATGCAGTTAGATCTCCAATCTGGCATTATGTTTTTTGTTTGCTTGTTTGAACCAAATAAATGTGTGGTTAATACCTATTTGGAAAACAGATGCCATATAGTGCATACTGCTTAATGTTTCTAAGGGAATCTGAATGTTGTCTCAGAGGAGGGAAAGAAGAGAAGAATCAAATAAAAAGGGAAACCAATGCATTGAGATCCTTCCTAAATTACTTGCTAGTACTCCAGAGGCCTACTTTGAGTTAATTGGTAATTTTTCATAGGCAAGATCTAATCTATGAGTATAAATTACTTTGCATGACTGTTATTCCTTAATTGAAGTGCACCAATGTGTAATTTCCATACATGTAGCAGGAATTACTCTAACTTCAATTAACTGGAATGGAATTGAAACCTTTCTCAGTCTCTCTTCCCTCCCATTTTCTCTCCCTTCCTCTCTGAATATGGGAGTACTGTTTGACAACTTGTATTTATTTAAATCATTATGGAGAATTAGAGAGGGAATGAAAGAGGGAGTGAATTGGTTTCAACAAGCTGTTTTGGAAAACTGTTCTCAAGAATAACAATAGGAGCTGAGACCACAGAAGAGATACCTAGAACACCATTGGAGAAAGATGAAGAGTGAATCCAGGCCTGCAGTGAAGAATATTCTTGGCATCTACCACATAAAATTGCTCATACCCACCTGGAATTTGGATTCTCACTGTGCAAATCCAGTTGAGGTGACTGAGGCACCATCCTGTTCACTTATCTAGGAAATGTTTATTCCTTTCACTCCTGAGGAAGTGGATAGGATCCTGGAGTCTGTTCCCCAACCACTTGCTTCTTAGATCCATCATATGATTAGATCCATGTGGTGATGACTTCATCTCTGAGGGAGGGTCAACAAGTAAAGCAATCAGCCATGTACCTCAGACCACAGAGGGCAGATCCAGTTAAGGCTGAAACCCTAAATTGCCAGTCAGTGTTATGTGGTTCTCTCTGTCTTCATGGAGCTAGTGGACATCTTTCACCTAGTCTTCATCCTCTACTTTCTGGGGAAGGCTGTTAAGAAGGTGATCAGGCTGCAACTTCAGAGGGTAGGAGGTTGATTTTCTGACCCCATTTCAGGCAGGTTTCAAGCCAGGGCACAGCACTGGGATGGTACTAAACTCACTTGTTGATGACCTATAGCATAGCCAGGATGGGGGTAATGCAACTATTCTGGCTTGCCTTGATCTCTCAGCAGCCTTATCTTTGTGGACCAACTTAAAAGAATCAGGACTGGGGGCCCCAATCTTGTGATGCTTCCCTCCATTCTCTGTGTGCAAGTTCCAGCCAGTAATGGTGGAGAGGAGAGACTGAATCCAAAGCCCTGACCTGTGGATATCAGGAAGAGATTTGCTTATGTGCCAGTTGTGCCCATTCCTGGACTAGGAGGCACTTCTCCCAGTCATTCATGGCTTGGTTACCTCTTGTGTAGACTACTACAAATTCCAATGGGTCTGCTCTTGGAATGGTCATTTGGAAGCTTCAGATGGTCTAGAATGCCCCAGTGCTAGCAGTAATGGGCAAGCCATGCCACAGTATATCCATGTAATGTCCCTGCTTCACAAACTGCAGTGATACCAGGAAGCTTTGGGGAGTAATTCAAGGTGCTGGTTATCACCTACAAAGCCCTACATGGCCTGGGACCTAATTGTTTGAGACTCTATCTCTCCCTTTGTTTTTATCTGTCCTGTAAGATCTGACAGAGTTGACACGTTCCAGGTCTTAACTATTAAACAGTGTCATCTGATGGGATCCAGGAAGCATGCCTTCTCTGTTGTAGTACTTGCCCTTGGAATTTGAGTGGCCCCAACCCTACTCTCCTTGAACCAATCCTTGGAGGCCAAGGACTTGGGCTAGAGAGGTTGATGGGCTCTCTTTGTAAGGTTTCTTATGTCTGTTCCACTAGGATGACCACCTTCTTTCCTGTAGTCTGATGTGGGTCTACTTCTTTGGTTTTCAAATTGTATTCTGCCCTGAATAATTAAGGAGTTGAACAGCTTTAGAACTGGGAAGTATAAACAATCCTGAATGTCTCTGAATAGTATGTACTGGAAAGCAAGGGCAGAAAGGAGATATTGTCCTCATGCCCTGCTTGTGGACTTCTCAGTGGAACTCCCCCAAAAGACAGAGTGCTTCTCAAAGAGAGGTGCTGTGGTTGTGGAAGGTTCAAAGCACCCTTGAATCATTTTTGAAGCATGCACAACCTTATATGTAAACAGGTTTAGGATGGCAACACAGAAGATACCACAGAAGGAACATTTCACTTCCATCAGAAAATAATAGATGGCCCATGGATATGTATACCAGGAAAGGTAATCTGTAAATTGGGGGCCACCAGGGAAAAGGCCTTGATTGATCTCACAAACTGGGGAGGAGCAAACAGGACCTCAGAAGGAGGCATAAGCACTAGTGGAGGAGATGCTGAAAAAGTCAAGTTGCAACCATGGAATTAAAGCTCCAGTCTTTTTTTAACATGCATGTGGCATGTGCAATGCACATTTAAAAGGATGGGGTTTCAGTTGTGTGGTCACAAACAACAGTGTGATTTTTTGGACACCTCCATCCTGGCAGATGCCCCTGGAAGGAGGTTTCAAGACATATGCAGATTCATATGAGATCTGATATTCTTTCAAGCACAGATGGAGTCTCCTTCCACTACTGGCTCTCTCTGCTAGCAACAGGGAAGAACAGCATGATTTCCAGCTATTACACACTTCTGTTGACTTGTCTTATTTTTTTACAATAAAGTTCTATGTCTGTGATTTTTTTTTTTTAAGTGAGAGAGGTTGAAATTGAATCAATGCTTTATCTACTCCCCTGCTTTATGAAAAGCGATTCCCATTCTCTTTAAGTGAAAATTGAAATAGTGGTGGCATGATTTTTGATAAAAGACAAATTTGTTGCTAAGTTTCTTTAAAGCAGGCAGGAAGGGAGCTTGTGCTCTTTATCCACAGAGATAGAAATATCACCATGGATTCTCTCTGAAGAGTTTCCTCAGTGGGAAAGGTTTTTTTTCTTCTTTTCTTATGTATTCATTCATTATGGTGCAATACTTTTCAGGTGGCTCTGGGAAAACCTATATAAGTCAGCATGAATGACTTATATCCAAAAATACATTAGCAGCTGAACACAGTTGAACTGGGTACATGAATTTACATTTGCAATCTGCCTCTTTTCTAAAGCAGCTGTTTAAATACAAACTAAAAGGCTGTAAGTGAACAAATGAAGTGATTTTTTACCTCACTGCTCAGCAACTGGTTTTTCCAGAATGCTGTGTGGACAGACTGGATGTGGATTTAATAGGCTACATCACATGCACACAAACACATATATCCAAAACCAATGACAGGTATTTCTTCATTGACATTTCTAACTCTGATTTGGTAGCTGTCAGCCAATGGTGTGGTTCATGAGGCTGTATCTGGTTTTGAAGGTAAGCAGTAAATGGCTTGCACACACAACTGTACATGTAGAAACCTGCCTTGGGCTTGAAAAACACACCGGCAATATTAGTATTCTGCTTCTTAGAGGCAGGGAGGTAAGGAGTTGATCCTGAATGACAGAGAGGAAGATTGGTTCAAAGGTTCATATTTTGAGACTTAATCCTCATCTTTGCCAAGATCCTTGGCTTTTAGCTTCAACAAATTGTCTTCTTTGAAATCATAAATACTTCATGATCATGTTGCTGAACCAGCTCTGAGAATAACTGTAGCTCTGCTGAGAAAGATATATTATTGACCTCAGCCTAATACAGCATCAACACTTGTCTCAAAAACCATCAGCCTGTGATGTTTTTGAGGTAGGTGTGTTCTGGGCAGAGGAGTGGTCTAGACTCTTATGAAGACAGAGAGAGAGAAAGAGAGAGACCCAGACCAATAACAACTGGGAGAACAAAAGTTAAGGACTTTTTTCTGATATAATTTGCCCCTTTTTGAAAGCATTCTTCAAAGAAAATTGTATCTGCTAATATTCACTAGAGTGCAATATTATTATTTGATTTTATGTGCCGATTATTTGAGTGTATCATTTGCCACTGTAGGATATCAGGACCAGATAGAACTGCCAACAAATTCAAGCAAATGTAAATGCCATCTTTTCAACCCATCCTCCCACAGATTTCAATTTTTGTTTTTGTCCTCTGTCTTGGCAGTGTGGGGAATCTTTCTGCCCAGGCAGTTCATGGAAAGCTCTTAGGAAAAGAATAACAGCTTGTTCAGAAAGCTCAACAACATATCCTCTGGGAAAGGAACTTGGGCAATGTTAAAAGAAGGCAAGGTTGTTTCTCCTAGGTTACTCTGCAGGGAGATCAATATGACTTTGAAACTGATGTAGGTTGTACTGGGACACGAGATCTCTACAAGCGGGTTGGAAATAATGTTTCCATCACTATTTGGCTGCACAGAAACAAAATTAATAATGAAAACATACAAACACAGAGTACATTAGATCTGAGGATCGAAGGGTCTGCAGGAAGAAAAGTTTCAAAGGCCACCCTTGGGATAGACCTTTGGACTTTTAAGCTCCACAAAATGAAAGGGAATGAAGCAAGAGTCTCTCCTGAAGAAATTCATATTCAACTTACAGAGTTTGCAGTAGCAAAGAAGCATGCAGGTTCTCCATCAAATAGGTCCTCACTCACCTAAATTCCATAAGAGAAATGGAGACTCAGGAGAGGCCCTCCATTCAGAATAAAATTCAACCAAACTTAAGCACTGTTAGGGCCCTTTAAGGTTGTAAGGAATGTACTTCAGTGGAGTTACAGGTACTTAGATATACCGTTCAGTTTCTTACATTTGTACAGAAACCCTCAACAGTCTGAGCCAGGGTGGTTTCTTGAGATGTTTTCATCTCAAATTGCTAGACAGGAATGGAATGTGTGGCTTTTTTGGTACAAAAGTCTGATGCATGGGAATAAAGGCTGAGGCTGTAATCCTACATCCACTAACCTGGAAAAAAAAGGCCCATTGTAGAATTATGTGGTTCATAGCTTCCAGGTGAGACTATTCTACTTTGCAGCTGGACTGGGAAAAAATGGTAGTTAGAACCCAATTGTATTCAGGAGTATATCATGTTACAAAGGGTGCTTCCTCCCTGCTGAGTTGAAGTCCTCTTCATTGAGTTACCTGGTTTCCCTCTGAAGTAAGAGGTGAGAAAACCTTGAGGCTGCATTTGGAAGGTGGTAGAATAAGGGAAGATAGTATTTTAACCCTGGTAGAGCTAAGAATGATTTAAAGCTGCTTAATCCTAGATGGGGAAACCATGGGGGGTACTGGGGAAAGTAAGTGTTGCTTGGATTTGTTGGGGCTCTGGTTAAAGTGAGGGAAAGGCCTTGGACCCTCTTCCCACTGTTGAGCTGAAGTGTTCCTCACCCATCCTTGAAGTGGCAGAAAATAATACTTTTATGAAAATTTCTGTCCCTTTTGCTGATTCCTGTCCTGCCTGTATTGCCTGTTGCCAATCTCTACTAGTAAAGAATAGTGACAAGGGCTAATGCATTTTACATCTCCTGAAGCTGTCTTTACATATGTGGGGAAAAACTCTACTTTTACACTGGGTCACCTAACAACAATGTAAGACTGTTTCACTCACTGGTTAATGGTGAGATGAAAGCAATGAAATTGGTATTGATATCCAGCAGCAGCTGCAGGGGAAGGAAGTCAAAACAGGCAAGGTAGTGGTTGCAGCATCATAATCAAAACCCTGCTACTTTATACCAACATACAAAGGGGCAGGCCTTCTGTTGCAATGCTGCGATCCCCATCTTGCCTATATTTGACACACACACAGAGATTCGCTGTTCCCACTGGTAGCCCCTATCCTGCTCTTCCACTTTACCAGGCAGCTCCCCCAGCCTGATGATCTGCTGTTTCACAGGTTTATTTTGACAGTGGGTTTAGCCTGTTTGGCAGTGTGCACAATCAGTGTTAAGTTGCCATCGTTTTCTGCTGTCTCAGAAATGGATGGAAGAATCAACCCAATATTGGGTATCTCTTGCCCTAACTCAAAGCAAGTTTATTCACTTGGCAGTTGTTGCATTTGAGTAAATCCTACACAGAGTAGATTGTTGAATACCTTGTTTGTAACTGAATTATCAATGTATAAATTTAATAAAGCTGTGGGCTTGTTTATGCCACCTCATTTCTTTATTCACCAAGTGTGCACTTTGAAAAAAAAAAACGCGTGCTAGATCGAAAGGCAATTGCTGGCTGTTTTTGAGCTGATTGCTAAGGCTTGTGTAAAAAGTTTATTTCATTTCTTTTATTGAGCCTTATCTTACTCTTGGTGGGCATTAAACCTTTACTATGTATTTCTTTATACATCTTTCATCTCTATGGGGGACAAGCAAAATAATGGTTGTGGATCTCTCCTTAGGACATCTTTCAGAGTGCTCCAGATGGAGCGAGAGGAAGAAGGTTGACTGATGAGCCTCCAGAGGCATGCAGTGTATGGCAACAGTGAATGCTGTATTCAATACACACCCAACTGTGAAAGAACATACACTATTTTATATCTGAATATGCTTTCCACGTTCTGATACTGTGGATTCTTCTTAGTTACTCAACAATATGCTAAACTGTGTTGTTGTTTAAATGGCATAGCCAATCTAATTGAGATGCACCATTTTCCACATTATGGACATATGTGTCTTAGTGTTCACAGTACAACTGTCTATCTAATAAACCACAATTGGGAAGGAGATATGAACTGGCCTTCCCCAGTGAGGGTTTAATAGGATCATAATTCCTGATAGTCTGGTTCTGCATAGTCACCACCATGCTGGCTGGCTGGAGACAATGAGAGTTATAGCTCAAGAGCTTGGAAGGCACCAGGTTGGGGAGGCTGATCTGAACCCACACATTTATTTTTTTCCCACTGCAGAAATAAACTCTGTGATTTATCTTAAGTCGTAGATCTTACAGAGGACACAGGATTTATTTTGAGTTGTAGATTGTACAGGGGACTCAAACGGAACAGTGTAATTTAAAGGAATTTAAAACCTTTTTCTGTTGGGCAGCCTTTCCCCTATTGTAGAGCAATGCCAATTCAGTGGAGTAGCTAGAATACCCAGAACTTGGTTTGTGTTTTCCCCTCTAATTTATGCAGATTTTACATGCAAAGAAGAGGGTTCTCTCTGCATAGCGGCTGTCCTGTTATGATGTGGTTCTGACTGACAAGCACAAGATGTAGGCAACAGAGCACAAATCAGTGTGTCCAGTAGTACAGAAGACAGCGTTCACATTAAAGATAAGCAAGCAAAGGGAAACAGGAGCAATTCAAACAGTACTAGGTCATGTATCTGAAGCAAAGCCATCTGAAGAGTCAGGTACAAAAGACTACAAGGAGTAGGAGATGTACTCTTAGAATTTGGTCCAAGTGTTGGAGGGTGTCCAAGACTGAATACTTTTATACTCCTACCTTTAGAGTTCCACAGTTATACGTGAGTGAGACTTGAAAAGGGCAAAGTCTCTGCCTCAGGTGAAAGAACAAAATCTAATCAGATTAAGGCATAGGAAGGACCAATTTCAATTAAATATTAAAATAAATTATTTAACATAATTTGGCAATATAGCCCATTATGTAGGGTGGAATGGATGAGCTTTTCTGTCTGGGGACCCATCTGTTGCCAGTGTTCTAGCTGTCAAGCCAGCACCTGGATTAGGTGGCCTTGTAGCTATGATTCTGTGATTGCCAGTCTGAAACTGCCAGCACAAACAGGAAAGTAATCAGTCATTCTCTCCAAGGATTCTAGAGTTAGGAAGACTTCACCTAGGGAAATTATAAGAGTAATAGGGGTACAGGTCTTTGGAGGCATAAGTGTCCACAGGGAGCAAGCAAGGGTGCAGTTATGGGTTGGGGAATAAAGAATGTGTGGCAACATCATACAAATGCAGTGAACGGTGTTCTTCTGCCACATATAAGGATGCAAAGACACAATGCATGCTGACATCACCCCATGCATGTTATTATTTGGGTGTCATCACAGTTTACTGAAGGCACTGCCGTTTCTAAGGGCACTTCACTTTCTTGAAAACTAAAGCAAAATGCACTTTTCAAAACTTCTGCAAAACAGAATTCTTCTTCTAAACAACAGAGCAGCTGCATCGCTTCATTGGATAGATGTTACCAAAGCTAAATATGTTGTTGAAGTGTTTGTCCCCATCTTGATCTTGATCTTGATAATTTATCGAGATCTGGATCCTGGCAACTTATGGATGCTGGCCAATCAGCACAGTTTTAATGCATAGTTTTTAGATACACAAGATGAAGTAGATGTATCCTAGTAATAAGGATATTATTTCCTTCAGAGCTCTGGCATCATTAACATAATATCTTATGTTATATATAATATAGTACCTGCTATATCTTTTCTTCATAGTACTGTGGGGTTTTGTTGTTGGTTTTCCATGATGCAGATCACTTCATTATCAAAAGCTTCTGGAACTACCACATATAACAGGGTATTTGGCAATGCGATACCACCTTCAAAGCAGTTGAACTAAATACAGTTAAATAAAATAATCATTTTTCTCAATGAAGCCTTTGGAACAGCCTTCAGACAATTCAGACCACACCTTCCTTAGCTCTTCAGAGAGGCATACAGGGACTTTTGAAGGTTCTGCTGCCTGAATGGTGACATGTCAGGATCTTGGTGGTGTTTATGTCCCTGATTTTTTATATTTAAATTTTATGTTGTTATTTGTAACTCAGAGACTTCAGAAATGGAGTGGTATATAAGCCAGAATAACAAATAGTAAATAAAAATTATGGGAGATTTAATTATTTCTCAAGATTTGGGCCTTTTTTTTAAAAAATGTACCTGCCTTACTAAAGAACATCTTGGAAGGTAAACAACATCAATACCTGTATGTGAAGGTGTCTTGTGATATCTCCAAATGTGTTTCAGATGTCACACATGTGACAGTATGGTTGTTAGAGGGATTTGTATTACAACCATGAAATTCTCTTTGACCTGAAGAGGCTTCACTCAGATTTACATGTTTGTTTGTTTGCAAGGTGTATCTACCACTTTGATATGTCATAAAACAAACTTTACCAAAGATGTTCAATTGCTTAGGGCCAATAGACTAGAATTATTTTGTCACTGAAGTCCTTAAGTTATTAGAGCAATTTTCTTCCCTCAGCCTAAGAACACAGAAAGCCCTAAAATACCTCATTTTTCCTCTCTTATTACAGTTGTTAATAAAATGCCATTCTTATCATTCATTATGCAAAGGGAATTATAGATATGCCAACTCATTTTTTTATTAAAAGATGAAATGGATTTTTTTTTTCTTCTCATCATAATTAAAGGTTGTTTCCCATTTTCTGTAATTAAACCCTGTTATGAAAAGAAGTATGTTTTTTTAAAAAAAATCTTAGTGAAAGGTTTATGGAGTCTTGGTCTTTCTAAAGCAACTTGCGGACTTTTGCCCTCTGGGAAAATTGAGGGATTTAATCCCAGTTCTCTGCTTTGAGTGATGAGATATAAGGTTAAAGATCAGTATTTGCAATTTTCACAGCCTGATCTGTGCCTCTTAGACAAAGTTTGCTAATAGCATCAGTTGAAAGCCACAAAATATGGGCATGAGAAAAAATGCCAATGAGTTGGGGCTGAATCCTGCATGGTGTGTGAACCCAACCCATCTGGTTCACAGATTGGACTCGGGAAGAGGGTTGTGTGGTGAACTGAAATGAATTTGTATACATAATGCACTCATGCTCTATGCCCCCAGCTCCTTCTCTTTATTGTCTTAAAAAAAAACAAAAAACTTAGGTCTTCCCACTGTCCTGTACATTCCTCTCAATGGGAAATGTACATTATGCCTAATAAGCTTCAACTTAGAGCCTCCCTGTGCTGTAAAACAAATTGCAATGGAAGTTTCCGTTAGCATGCCATTCTGCACTGAAATCAGCCTATCTTCTTCAAAAGCGCCTGCATAATGCATGCAGTCATTTATAATTCATAGCGTTATTACAATAAATACCCAAGGATTTGTAGTGGGAATGATGAGTCACTTGTAAATTGTTGCAAAGTGGATAAAGAACAAAATGTATTTACATAGTGCTTAACTCCTGTTACATTTGAAAGCAGTTGGCTGATGAGAACAGCACAAGTATAATCTCAGATATACAATAATTTGCTCTAATTCCTCCCCCCCCCTTTCTTTTATTTTTACTTGCAGGTTTCTTGAGCACTGGGGATCAAGCAGCTAAAGGGAATTATGGTCTTCTTGATCTCATTCAGGCCTTGAGATGGACTAGTGAGAACATTGGGTTCTTTGGGGGCGACCCGCTGAGAATAACTGTTTTTGGATCTGGCGCCGGTGGTTCATGTGTCAATCTCTTGACTTTATCCCATTATTCTGAAGGTAACCGTTGGAGCAATTCAACCAAAGGTATTATTGCAGGTTGCAAATTTTGACGATTTTGGTGTCTGCATGCCACCGCCATGCCTACTATGTGATGCTCTTGCATATATGTTCTTGATGTAGCTAGATAATACCAAAAATTAGCTGGTCTTAGTCCACCTTTGCTTTGAGGTCATGTACCTACAATTTATGCAAATGCAATCTCTATGTATTTTTTCTGCCGTGACAGTTTTCTCTCTCCTATACGTGTACATATGTTTGTCTCTTTGTAATGGATTTCAGTGGTCTCAATGGCTTCAGGAATGTGTATGATAATTACTTTCACAAGTATTTTCACAAACATAATAAGGAGGTATTAATCATTTTCTTAAAAAATCTTCATTCATACTTTCAGAAGGGATATAAACTGAAAAGTACAAATGCAAATTATATGTAAGGTTTATTTATTTAATGCATTGATACATTGCTTCCCTGTAGCAAAAAGTATTTCACAGTAAGTAGTAAATAAATAAAAATTTGCAAAAAACTTAGTAATGAAATATAATTACCAGATGCCAATGATCTATAAACTATACTAATATTTTCCAGTTATTGAACAATAATTTAGAAAAATTATCAACTGTGATTCTATTATATATCCTAACTAAACTGAGGTCTATGTCACTACAATATTTATTTAGTGAAGGAATGGTTGTTTCACAGAAGCCTGTGAATCCCTCATGCTGGTCACTTTTCCAGTTCAGGTCTTCTGTTCATGGTTAAATTATATATTGTGTACAACAAAGTTTTGTTTTTTAATACCCTCCCATACTAAAACCCAGTTATCTAATGAATCAGTATGGTGGGATACAAAGGAGATATTCCTTCATTTGGCAGTTCTTTACACAATGGAATTTGTTCCTCAAAGATTTGGTGATGGCCACCAGGGTAGGTGGCTTTAAATGATAATTAGATGAAATCATGGAAGATAAAGTTATTGCTACCTACTGGTCACAAGATTTATACCAGCTGCTAGAAGACTATTGTTCCGAAAGTCAAGGTTGTGAGCTTTCAAAAATATTTCAAAATACTTTTGATACTCCATTAAAACTGGATGTTTGAAAAGCTATGCTATTGGACTGATCCATCAATGCTTTCTAAAGTTCTTAACAACTTAAATTGGAACAGGGTTTTTCCTACTTCTCATGGAACTTGATGGAAACATCTGTATTCTAGAGTTCATGCTAGCAGAACTTTTTCTTGTGAGAGAGTGGGTATATATCTGTATATCCATTTCTACATTTATATCTATCAAACTATATAGTAAGGGACTTTTTCTGGAGAGAGGGTTAGTGACATTTGCAACATACAGAAATCCAGTTGTATTTATTTGCTGATCAGAGGCCTATTTAAGGCACAGCTAATGGCAGGAGGATGGCGAACTCATTTACTATGAAGAAAATGAGCGCTTAGTTGAAAAGCTTTTGTTTTGAAACTATTATGAATTTCACTTGATACCACCCAAGGAAAAGACTAAAATTATCGATGTATCATGGTCATTACTATGGCTTTTCTTCTGCTCAGTAACTAACTCTCTTCTTTTTTACTGAATGAAAGCTGGAAGCAAGGGAACATAACTTCTCCCTCCTATTTGGCACACTTATACCATTTACCAACACCCCAACCCACTTCCCCTTTCTATTGACTCATTTGCAAGAAGCATAACTATAATTGAATTCTCGTGTTTTGTTTTGTTGATGTGGATTCATTTTAATGAAATCCAGCCCCTCCATAGAGTCCAAGACACCTTACAGACTTTAAAATTATGAATTAAAAAAGAAACTTTTAAACAATGAGAAAGAGCTGTCCAAAATAGTCAGCTCTATTTAAACCGATGCCCAACATTATACAGAAATTTGAAATATGTCTGGGAAAAAATTATGTTCTGTGTTGGACTACAGTAATGTCAGGGCTTATACTAATTGAGCTTTTCATGGGAGAGCATTTCAGTCTGTGTGTAATTCTTGAATGGATAATTTTGTTTTAATAGTCTGTGGCTCCTTTCATAGAAACATATGAAGAAGGTTGCCACTGAAAACTGGTGTATGAATGAGCTGTTCATTCCGTTCTCTCTCCTCTTTTAATTATATGTCTGAATTCTCTTTGTGACAACCTATAGCTAGTTATTACATTCAAATAGCAACTTACTCTTCTTGACATTTGCCCTCCAAACCAGAACTAGAACCACAAGCTGAGACAGACTTATTTCCAATTCTGATTTAGCAAACAAGGATAAATTACTGTTATAAGTCTGTAAGAGCAAATGATGGTTTGCCTGAAATTGGGATGAGGAGGAAATCAGAGCTGCAATTTTAGGAGAAATAAGAAGCCTGGGAGCATGGTTATATATTTCAAAGGAACTGGCCTTTGTTAAAATAAAGCCTTGAAACTCTTGAAATGAATAATATTTTCTATTAAACCGTTGGTTGGTTTTTTAAATTGTGTTTCATAGCTCCATAGAAACTTACCAAAAATTCCTTGGTAAGATCCATAACAATGTACACAAAATAAAATGCATGTTTTGTTCTGAGTTCAGGTTCAAAACACTTCCCCTCAAAATGTTCTGATGGACTGTTCCAAGTTGTCTGACTCCCAGTGGCCAAACTCTCAAAACTCATTGAAAATAGGAAAAAATGGGAAGTCAGAACAAACTCCTTATTTTCTCAGTTACCATTCTGGGATGATTGGCTAGTAGTGTTTGCTACCTGCTTCCTACCACATACAGAAAAAATGGTGAAGAGAGTGATTTTCAAAAAATATTAAACAAAATCCCATATCAAACAATGGAACCTGTAATTTTTTTTTTTTTTTTTAATGCCTTTGTATTCTGTCTGACAAGCAGAGATTAACCCATCTCTTTACAGGATTCTATACTTGTTTTATTAGGGGTGACTATCAAAAAAAGAAAAATGGGAGCGGGCTAGATCTCTTGCATTAATAATGTTAACAACAGAAAAATATATAAACACACTGCACCAGTGTTACTGCATTGTCAGCAACAACACCCAACAATACAATAAATCCAATGTATTAGGCTCTGGATTTTTAGCATTCTTCTTGAAGGTTGAATATCAACAAGACACAGGAATATAAATTTGGTACCTACTGCACACCCACCACGCACTCTAATCTTAACAAACGAATAAAACCAAAATAATAGTTGTGCAATTATAAAGACCATTGTAAGTTATATTGATTTGTTGAGCAGGTCCCCTAAAGCATGTTCCAGAACCTACCTTGGATTTCTGTGTGCTAATGAACAGAGTACCTTATCAGATGTCAGTGTATAGGAGATACCTGGAGATAGAAAGCTTGCAAAAACTTTTCCTTGTCATCATTCTTTTCATGTTTCTTCTACCATCATATTATATTTACAGCTAAGATTAATTGTTTGATATAGAGAAGAAGCGGAGGACTGATGGCCTGTGCTCAGTGATGTAAAGGAATCCAGTTCATTTTGAAAAGCACCTGACATAGAAGTTCTCTATCAGGCTAGAAGCAGATGGTCATTTTTAAGAGAGATGGAAGTGTCAAAGAGCTCAGCTTCCTATTAGCCTCTATGCAAATAATTTTTGCAGATGTGAAAGGCATCAAAAACTTACTGAAGCTATTTGCCAGAGGCAGAAAATGGTTAAGTACCTATATAGTGGTCAGAAATCTTTTGAAGCCCAGTCACTATCATACAATCCTGCATGATGCCCAACTGCAAATTACCCCAAATTTCGCAAGATCAGCAAATCTTGTAAGATTTCTGCATCCTCATCCTGAAATGCGGCAAGATCTCATGTGAGAAAATGGAAAACTCATGAGGTTCCATGGAAGATTTCAACATTCTTATGTTAGGTGTCATAAGTTTCAGTGTTCTCTCTTGTGTGACATTACATGCAATTTTAGATGTTGAGCTTTCAGGAACCATCATGAGAACTGACAAGTTGCAGGGGTTTGCCAATATTTAATAATGTCTATTTTAATTGAATTTTGGATGGGTAACATTTTAGAAGAACCGACTTCCATGTGCTGCAGGTTCTATATTGCTGACTCCTAACATGCATCAGTTTTGCTGTTTTCAAACTCTGAAAAACTGTTATCCTGAATGCTGCCTAAAGATATGAACTGCAGAATCAGTGGAAAGCTGCATTCTTGGATGGCTTCATTTGGAGGCTATGCAAAACACAGGAGATGGATCTTCATCTTCTGAATTTTGCATAGACTGGAACTTCATCATAGTCCTAGTAGGCTAGTAGCTACCATGTTAAGATCTCACTATGAGAGTAAATCTGAGGAAAAACAAATTGCAGTGATCAACAGAATGGTAGGCACCAATTGGAAGGCACATACTTTTTATTTCCTCCCAGAATGACTCCCAGAAGCGGGAGCTGGAGTGGAAAAGATGGGAGTCTCCAGCCCAACTGAGCTTGAATTAGTCTATTTTAATACTTGCCCCATTTTCCCCTATGAATAACCCCAAATTTTGGCTAATATAGAAAATCTGAAAGGTCAACCAAGTCCTAGAAGGCTCACCGCATTGAACAGCATTATGCATTGAGAGATACAAGGAGATACAACAGTTTTCCTCATTTATGGTATTCAGTTCCTGATGGCTTATCTAGAGAAGCAGTTTATCAGGGTTGCTATAGATACCTAGTAAGGAAAATCCATGCATGAATCAACGTGTCATCAGTGGCTTATAGAGGAAAGGGATTGAGGAGATTGTCTGCACTTTTAGATGAACAATATGAATTTATAGGATTGTAGGTTCACTGAAAGTGACAACTTGCATTTGAAATAACACCTCAAAATTTGCATATTAGGAAAAAACACAAAAACAAATTGTGGTAGAAAAAAATGCCTCCTGTAAAAAGTGTATGCACAAGGGGAATTGCATTTAAAAAATGCTCTGACCTCCACCCCCCAAATCCTTACAGATTCTAGTGCAGGTTTAGTGTTTTGCCAAATTCACAAACCGATACAGAAGCAGGCTGAAATGAACTTGTGGCAGGGTAAATGAGAAAGTGGAAGATTTTCACATCTCCAGTTGCAGATTGTTGCATCAGTTCTTTTGGAACTTTTTAACTTTCCACTGCCTTTCAATGCTTCTGAGAACTATTAAATTGCATGGCCCTGGGTTTCTAGACAGTGAGATCATTCATTCACTGCAGAGAAGGATTCTTATTTTCCAATTTATTTTCTGCTTTTCACCCATTAGGTTCTTGAAGTAGCATTCATTCAATTAAAATACCTTATTTTACAATTGCTTGAATGGTCTCTACAGTTAACTGCTGAAGCTGTGCTAATCCTTCAAGAGCAGGGCTTCCAAGTGGATGGGACTGTGTATAAGGTTCATATCTTTGAATCAATAAAGCAGTCACATCTTTTTCTAGATTCACAAACTAATTCCTATGCTACTCCAGGTTGCTTTTGTGGTTTCCCCATTAGAATGGAGAGAAAGGAACTTTCCAGGCAGTGTGGGGTGGACTGGAAAAGGATGTGTAAGAGTGAAAAGCCGTTCATTCCTCTGAAATGCCTCTGAAAAAGGATTTGTAGCAGACCTGGAATGCTATAGTAAATGCATTTCCTGATAGTTTCAGTAGCATGTTAGAAATTACTAAAACACATAGACATACACACACTGGGGAGGGAAGAATTGTCCCCATTTTTGTTTGCGCAAACATGATCCTCATTATTTTGGAAAGGTAGTACTTCTGTTGAGAGCCAGTTTGGTGTAGTGGTTGAGGCATCAGGCTAGAAACCAGGAGACCGTGAGTTCTAGTCCTAACTTAGGCACGAAGCCAGCTGGGTGACCTTGGGCCAGTCACTCCCTCTCAGTCCTAGGAAGGAAACAATGGCAAACCACTTCCGAAACCTTGCCAAGAAAACTGCAGGGACTGGTCCAGGCAGTCGCCAGGAATCAAAAACTGACAGGAAGGAAGGAAGGAAGGACTTTTATCACAGATTCTCCCATGGACTTACTCTGCCATCAGTCTAAACAGACATGGGTATTACTGGATATGGCTTCAAACCCCCTTAGAAAGCAAAGTGGCCTCTGCCAATTAGCTGATTGTGTCACTGGACACCTTCATCCCAGGCTCACTTTGCTTCCCAAGTCAGTTTGAAGCCATTGTTGCAACTACTAAGAGAAAGGAATCAGAAGTCAGCCTGAGAAGTCGTCTGGGTTGCGAATTTTATTCTGAATGTGCATGGAATCAATCTATACTAAGGGTTATGCAAGCTGTTTAGAAGCCTCCATGTGTAAAGAATGCATGTTTTCTTAAAGTATACTAAATAGAATTCTGATAATCTCTTTCTGTATATACAGATACATTTTCTCTAACAGTGCTTGTTTAAAATCATATTTGCTCTTGATGCGGGGTATATGAAAGTACACATTTGCAATAAAACAGATACAAATCCTTATTTTGATAAATCACAAAGAACATCACGCCATTAAAACATGCAAAATTTTCAAGAAATCTGTGTTGCAGTCTGAATGGAGCAGAAAAGGACATTTTGTATAGGAATTTTCACAAGATGTTTTTCTTCTAAATGATCCATTTAGTGATTGGCAGATCAAGTCCAAATCCTCTATATCGGTGTTCCTCAACCTTGGGAACTTGAAGATGTGTGGACTTCAACTCCCAGAATTCCCCAGCCAGCCATGCTGGCTAGGGAATTCTGGGAGCTGAAGTCCACACATCTTCAAGTTCCCAAGGTTGAGGAACACTGCTCTATATGCCCTATTTAAGTAACATTATAGACACTGATAAACAACTAATAATGACTTTGTTGTCCCTATTTCAATAAATATGGCATAACCTCCATTGTTATTTTCTTCCTCCCTGCAAAGAAAGTGAGGGATATATGAGGGATAAATGTTGACCACTGGTAGAGCAATAATACTCCTTGCAATGCTTGAACAGAGTGATAAATGTCTGGAGATTTAAAAACCAACTTTTTGCTTAATCCAAACTAAGGAAACATGAGAAAAGAGTTCATTGAATGTTTTTTATTGTTTATATTCCATGATATAAGTAACCAACAGAGAAACAACAAGCTATAAATAAAATAAATTAAGCAGAAATTCATGAGGTTTTCTGGTAAAAAAAAGTACTTCTTGTGGCATTTTGTATAACAATGTTTCAAAATGTGGCATATTCTTTATGAATTATAACTTGAAAGAGAGCAACAAATCCTTGTGCATTAATCTTTTGCAACACTGTTTCAACCTGCACTAAATTCTGTAGGCCATATGCAAAAATCTAAAATAACACTGTACAATCAATTGTGCCCCATTTCATGTTTCTTTTTCTCCTTTCTTTCTTTCCCCAATTAAATACCTCAGAATTGGCAGTTACCTACTGTGCCTAGATGGACTGAAACTGTTAAAAATGTGTATGTTAAAAAATAAACTTGCAGGATGCTGACATTTTATTACCTGTCAAATATGGCTTATTAGCAGAACTGTAGTTTACTAGGTCAGCTGATCCCTATTTGTCTGCCTATTCAGGCTTCCAGAAACTGGAACTGAAGTCTTGTCATAAAAGATATGGCCCATTTTTAGAAATTTGAAATAGGGGCTCCTTCAAATTGGATAATGAAGTATGCCACAAAGCTTGTTTAAAAGCATAACAGGGATTAAAAAAAAAATCTGTCTGTCTGTGGTTGCTAACAGTTCCTTTTAAAGTTTTATATGAAAACAGTCTTAAATAGCTTTTACTCTCTTTCATTATTAATCTACAATAATGATATATAGTTCATATTTTGACATAAGTATGTCATATAATTTAATTGCCCATTTTTCAACCAATCACGTCTTCCCTTTTCTCTCCCTTCCTTCTGTTCTCTTCCTCCTCCTCCTCCACTATTTCTTCTTTCCTAATTACCCATAGAAAGACTGAAGGGATAGAAGAGTGAAAGAGGAACAGTAGCAACTACTCCTGCCATACACAATCTCAGTAGAGAGAGGTAGCACTGGATCATTAATAGCACATTATGCAAAGTGTCCCCTATCTGCCAGTCTTCCCTATCTTTCTTCTGCTGTATGGCAGTAGTACTTGCTGCTACTAATTATTTTGTAACAATGAAATCTTAATTCAGATATTTTAAGCATGTGATCCCATTGTCATTATCGAGTATCATTTTTTTTCCTAACCTTCTCCTCTACTTTATCACACAGGACTTTTCCAAAGAGCAATCGCTCAAAGTGGAACAGCTCTTTCCAGCTGGGCAGTCAGTTTTCAGCCTGCAAAATATGCCAGGATGTTGGCAACAAAAGTTGGTTGCAATGTATCGGACACAGTAGAATTAGTAGAATGTCTACAGAAGAAGCCGTATAGAGAACTCGTTGATCAGGATATTCAACCAGCCCGATACCACATAGCCTTTGGTCCCGTTATTGATGGGGATGTGATACCAGATGACCCCCAGATACTGATGGAACAAGGAGAATTCCTCAATTACGACATTATGTTGGGTGTTAACCAAGGAGAAGGGCTTAAATTTGTGGAAAACATTGTCGACAGTGAAGATGGCATATCTGCTAGTGATTTTGACTTTGCCGTGTCAAACTTTGTTGATAACTTATATGGGTATCCTGAAGGCAAAGACATCCTGAGAGAAACTATTAAATTTATGTACACAGACTGGGCAGATAGACATAATCCTGAAACAAGAAGAAAAACACTCTTGGCTTTATTTACTGATCATCAGTGGGTTGCACCAGCGGTGGCGACAGCTGATCTTCATTCAAATTTTGGATCGCCTACATATTTTTATGCCTTCTATCATCATTGCCAAACAGATCAGGTACCTGCGTGGGCAGACGCTGCTCATGGAGATGAAGTTCCTTATGTATTAGGAATTCCCATGATTGGTCCTACTGAATTGTTTCCTTGTAACTTTTCCAAAAATGACATCATGCTAAGTGCGGTGGTGATGACATATTGGACAAACTTTGCAAAGACTGGGTAAGTAGCTGAGGAGTATCAAGAATGTTAATGTAGATCAAGAAGGGAGCAAGCACACAAACAAAAAACCACGATCATGACATCTAGAACATAAAGAAGGATTTCTCTATTGGTGATTGTAATCTTCTTTCATGTTTACATACTACACAACATTACAGAGAAGAGAAATACATGTAAGGTTGTTAAAGGATAGTGTGGAAATTGAAATGTGGGCATCTGAAATAGTTTCAGGGAATTTATAATGGACCTGGGCAACCCTCAAACTCTAATACAGACATTCCCCAAAGCACTAGCACACACTGAAAAAAGACTATTTCTGATGAAGTGTCATTAAAATTTCCAGGTGATTGAATTTTTATGCTCTGACCATTTTCTCCCATGTAGCAAAACTCCCTGTCTATTATTCTGCTTCAGGCAGAGAGGAGTAACATACAGATGTCTGAGAAAGGTGGGTGGATTTCATGTGAAGGAATTCTAGTGGGATCTGATCGTAAATAACTTTCAGCATGTGTATCCAGTGGACATGAAGAAGGGAGAAATTGCACTGAACTGATTAATGCAAAGGTATCATTCCATATCTGCAGCAGCACTGAGACAGTGAACAAATAGCCCTACATTGTAAGGTCATTGCAGGGAGTACAATGAGTTGATAAATTCAGAATGTTTGAATATTCCAACAGTGCTTCTTGTTGTTATGATGTCAGCAGAGAGCTTGGTAATAATCGGCTCATTTAGCTCTATGGCAGCAAAGACATGAGTTGCTACTGCATTTAATGTAACATTACTTAAAACAGTTGTTGAAAAGGATATTAGACTGATTTATCAGTGAAAGTTTGGGTGAGGGAAATCTTCACCTTCAGAACTACAGTGGTACCTCGGGTTACAAACACCTCTGCTAACGAACTTTTCGGGTTACGACAAGCTCTGGCCGTAAAAAAATTACCTTGGTTTGTGAACTCCGCCTCGGGTTACGAACCGGATCCGTGGCCATTTTCCCTCCCGTGACACGGTCCGTGGCCATTTTCCGCCCCTGACACGTGGTCCGCGGCCATTTTCCGCCCCTGACACGTGGTCCGCGGCCACTTTCCCACCCCTAACACGTGGTCCGCGGCCATTTTTCCGCCCCTGACACGTGGTCCGTGGCCATTTTTCCACCCCTGACACGTGGTCCGCAGCCATTTTACGCCCCTGACACGTCGTAGGGAAGGGGACTCTCCCTCCAAGCAATAGCCGCCTCCCTGTCCTCCACGCCAGAACAGATTAACGGTAATTACATTGAACCTTATGGGGAAATTTCCTTCGGGTTGCGACCAATTCGGGGTGCGACCAGAGTCACGGAACGAATTAAATTCATAGCCCAAGGTTCCACTGTATTATGTCATTCAAAATTAGTTCCAGGAAAGAAAGAAAAATAAACAAACCCAGGATGGTTTTATACTTTGCTAAACCAGAGATATGAAATAAGTCTAGCTTGGAGAGGTACATACATTTGGAGAATTTTTACAAGCACACAGACATATTTTTTGCAGAAAGAAATGTACAGGTTACATAAAACATACTTTCATGGAAATGGCATGTAATAATTGCACAATTTGAAGCATTTTAAAAATAACTTGAATAAAAATGGTCAGATCTGGCTAACATTGGAATGTGTGCCATCTTAACATAGACTGGATTTAGACTGATCTAAATTTCCATTGGAGATACCTAGCTAGCTATTACAGGAGAAAAATTCTGGACTTGTTTGAACTGTGATCTTGCTAATGCAATATTATACATTTTTTTTCATATTATTGCTGTAAAGATGGTGATGATGATGATGATGATGAAAAGTATGAAATTATTAAACCTGAACTGAACCCTCTCATTATATTTTGCTTTATGGGTACTTGAGGGCTTAGTAAAGGATTGGATCTAGATTTAAAATACTTAAGGAAGATGCATTCAAATTATTGGGATTTAATTTAGGAGTAAATTTAGTTCCATTAATTTCATGCAGTCTATTCTAAATATAACTAAGGCTGAATCTTAGTCATACACGTAATGCAGCCTAATTTAATGCTATGTTTTGTGTAATGTTCTGCTAAGCAGGTAAAAATACTCTTAAAAAGAAATACCAATTTTCAAAAAAGCTTGACATTTCCCATTTTCCTCCTAGGGATCCAAATCAACCGGTCCCACAAGATACTAAGTTCATTCACACAAAACCTAATCGGTTTGAGGAAGTAGCATGGACAAGATACTCTCAAAAAGATCAACTTTATCTTCATATTGGATTAAAACCACGAGTGAAAGAACATTACAGAGCTAACAAGGTGAACCTATGGTTGGAACTAGTACCTCACCTGCACAATCTTAATGACATTTCACAGTATACCTCTACAACAACTAAAGTGCCATCAACTGATATTACTTTCAGGCCAACCCGGAAAAATTTGGTACCTGTAACATCAGCTTTTCCTACAGCCAAGCAAGATGATCCCAAGCAACCACCAAGTCTAATTTCAGGAGATCAAAGAGACTATTCCACGGAGTTGAGTGTTACCATTGCTGTGGGGGCATCCTTGCTGTTCTTGAACATTTTAGCCTTTGCAGCATTATACTACAAAAAGGACAAGCGGAGACATGACGTCCATCGGAGATGTAGCCCACAGCGTACAACTGCCAATGATCTCACCCATGCACAAGAAGAGGAAATAATGTCCCTCCAAATGAAGCACAGTGACTTGGGTCATGAATGTGAATCCATTCATCCACACGAGGTGGTTCTTAGGACCGCCTGCCCCCCAGACTACACACTAGCTATGAGAAGGTCACCTGATGATATTCCTTTAATGACCCCCAACACGATTACAATGATTCCAAACACTATACCTGGGATTCAACCCTTACACACATTTAACACATTTACTGGTGGACAGAATAACACTCTGCCCCATCCACATCCTCATTCACATTCAACAACTAGGGTATAGCCAAACAAGATGATACGAACTTTTATTTTTGGGGTGGATTCCAGTGGGTTACAATTGCTGAAGACTTAACTTGGCTTTCAACCTACAAGACTCTTATTATTTAAATTTGAAGGAATATTATGTGAATATACATATCAAGAACCTGAGGGAGTTGGGGGAAAATGAATTGTACATATATACAAATGAACTTTAAAAAAAAGAAAGCATAACTTTAGCAATTGCTTGAAGCAATTGTCCTGAATGGTACTTTTTACATTCACATTCAACTATTAATTTTTTTGAGGATTTAAGTTACATGATGGAATTAGGCACGTGCAACACAGGAGTGGGAGAGAAACTACAGCTGAAAAATTTAAATTCTATAAATATGCACAAGGGACACGTTAATGGAATGTCACATCATTTGCACCGGTTTTTATTTGGAACTGTTTTCTTGTGTAGACCATATTTACAGCTTTGGGTCAGTATCCAAAGCATCAATGCTGTTAAAGGCCTTAGAAACGGGCTCATGTGCTGAGATCTGCCAGTAAAAAAAGTAATCATATTCTGGAAGCCTGGCAGCTTCAACATTATCACACAAGTGCTGTCAGTATAAACATTGTGGGAATAAAGGAACTGAATATTTTTCGCACAATGTGCATGATAATTTATTATGCTTGGTGGGTGTGCTGCTGATTAAGCTGTCATTAAAATCTTTCTCATCCCATTGGAGTGTCCAACAGAAACTTATTTCCTTGATTGGCCTAACTTGAAGGAAGGTGTGTTTTCCAGGAGGGGGAAAAATGTAATTAAACCCCTGCCTTCCAGTAACAGAAGGCCCTGCAGTTGTTTTTACAGAAGCTTGATGGTACAAGTCAGTCTTTCCCAACTTAATGTCCTCCAGATGCATTGGGTTTATTTTTGGTGGGGAATTGGAGATGAAGTCCAAGACATCTGATGGGCAACATGTTGAGGAAATCTGCACTAAGGGCTGAGCAGTGAACAGAAGTGAAAAGGAAATGCAAGAATACTCTCTCCCCGCTCCACCACCACCACGCAATTAAGTTACAACATTAATAGGGCATCTTTTGATGAAGCATTTCCCATTTTGGTCTAGTTTCATGACAATCTCTTCCACTTATCTCAGTGATAATTCAATAAACAAAACAAGGAACAAAAAAGGTTCCAAGTTTTATTTGCTAGGAATATGTTGCAAGAGGTAAAAGTGCCCTTTCCGAAAATGATCACAACAAATACAACTTTCACTTATTCATATGGCCAGTTATCTTGCATGAGAACAAATTCACTTACACGATTTCCAAGTTACTCCCCTTTTTTGCTCTGTGTATTGTCCATGTATCACAGAGTGCACTGAAAGGAGATTCCTGTACTGTATTGATACCGTGATTGGAATAATGTCACCATCTGGAAATGTTTAATTCTGCGTCTTGTTTAATATTGGCTGGATCTGGGGAAAAAAAAAAAAGTCTAAAATGACAGGATGAGCTTTGCCCCTTTGCCCTTCCCTCCCAGTTACTTTTCAATTTTTTAAAAAATGGTCTGTCGTGGTCATTAAAAATAATAAAAAAAAGTTTGTATGTGTAATCATACATTTATATATTTAAAAAAGAGGGAAAAAAATAAGATGGACTAAAGAGCACAGCCCTGGTGAATACATTTTCTCTTTTCCTGTATTATATTTCTATTAGAGTACAGTTATGTGATTTTTATTTTATTTTGCATTTTTTCAAATGACTAGCAATTTTGATAGTTTGTAAGATAACGCGCAGAACTTTCTCTGACAAACTAACTGCAGTAACAGAAATGTTTCTTTTCAGTTACTCTTTTTCAAGATTGAAAGCTTATTACACATACAACAAATTGTATACAACTTGATGGGGAAAATTCTTTGTACTTCTGGGCCACTAATGTTGGCTCTACTGAGTGAAAAATAAAAGCTAATCTGAATAATGAACATTATAATTATTCCAATGCTAAGAGACCTGGTATCTGCTCATTAAAGAGCTCAAGTGTTTATTGCTGTTTTGTCATTTTTTAAAAAATGAAGTAATGGTAACTGTCTCAGAATAAAGAGTTATTTCTTGAGACCAATCTGGCTTTTGAAGACTTTTGTATGCTTCTACGAGTTCCAATATATTTATATAGACCTCAGCCTATATTTGGATTAAGTTCTCTTTGGAAAATGTTCCGTTTTTGAATGCATATTAGGTGCAATCTGTTGTACACTTACAGGGTAAGTTCTGTCACCAAACATCATGAGACTTTTGTATAGGACTGGGCTCCATGATTTCCAAATAGCATTTCCAAAATATTTGGCCCCAAAAAAATGGCATTTGCAAAAATGTTCAATGATTTCACACACACACACACACAAGATAAGATTTCAAATCATATTTTACAACAACCACAAAAAAGCATTTTTCTACAAAAAGAAAATGTCCTATCAAACATAAATGTTATCAGTCAAACTGGCAAATGCATTTTTTTAAAATTCTAAACATTTCGTTTAGCTTTATTAAAAAAAAAAAAAGTTAACACAGCAGGGAATGATGGTTGCAGTGATCAAAATAAATTGCATTTTGGCCGCTTGTCCCCCAGTAGAAGATAAAACAGGGAAAGTCTTCAAAATTCAGGGTGGTCTATGTGCAATTTCTGCCTGATGTGGTTGTGACTGTGACCTGCCAAATGTAAACCAATAAAAAGAACTGTTTGCCATTGGATAACTATTGTTGAATTAGAAGGTTGTATTTTGATATGTGATCAATGGAAGCAAAACTCTCTATATAGAGAGAGCATTTATATATAGATATAGATGTAGATGTAGATATAACAGATGGCCATAAACCAAAATGACACCTTGAAAAACATCAGAAAGCATTTTGATGTGGACTTCTTAACATCATTGGTACCAAATAAATTTCTATGCTAAGTTCATGGCAGACACATATCTCTTTATAACTTTTTCTATGTATACAGTCCCTGATTTAGTTAAAAATGGTTTTGATAAAATCTGAATATGATGCCATACGTAACCTATTATTTGGGTGGGGGAACTCAATCAATCATTGCATTATAACTGATGGAAACTCATTATGAATGATGGAAATGCCCAATTCTGAATTGCGCCAGAGAATTTGCTGCTGAATAGTAAATGGCAATGGAACAAAAGGAACCATGATTAAAAATACAGGATATAATCACATCAAATTATTTTCAATTAAAGGTAATTAGACTTGTTTTCTGTCTTAGTATCGCTCAGTTCTCTGTATTGGCTCCACCCAAATTTTAGCATTAAAGCTCCCAGCAAGCCAGTCAAAATCCGAGTATGTTCTCGATCTCCCTCCCCCACAAAATTCATATGTCCATTTAATGGTTTTTGTTATTCTTTTCACAAAATCAGGGTAGAAATTTCACACTCCGATCCTGTATAGTTGGCAGTGAAACTCAATATATAGTTAGTGCATAAAAGCAGCTATAGTTATACCCCAGATGAGAATATAGATTCGGCTTAGAATCTCATTTTAATATATAAATGGAGATCTTATGCATGAACTCATTTTGATGGAGAGCAGACTTACTTCAAAGAACTACTTCACAAGAATGAATGCGAACACCACTGTGAATAAAGGAGTTATATATCCAAAGGCCACAAACCTGTAGAAACCACCAAATAAGAATGCTTGTGTGCAACAGGAGAACTTCATCATATAGAACAGAGTTTAAAGCCACTGAACCTCCATAGAAAACCCATTGTTTTTTATTCCTTCCACTTACTATGTTACTACTGATTCAAAATAGTAGAAAGCCTTATATAAAGTGTATAATTTGGGAACTTCTAAACTAGCATTGACAAATAAATACATCAACGGAAACATACAAATGTAAGAAATAGTGTGAAAAATGTAACATATAAATGTTTCAATATGATTTTCCCTTCCTTTTCAAAACCTAGACATTCAGAAAATTGAACTGAAAATGGTATTATTTTCTTAAATGCATATTTTTACAAGTAAGGTTTCAAATGGATCAAAGAAAATTTACAATTGGCATTTTGTATAATTTCTATTTTCTCCTTGTGCCTATGCATTCATACATTTTTGCACTTATTGAAGAAGAAAAATAATGCATCTGCATAAGAAAAATAATGCCATGTCCTCATTCCTCATACATTATCCAATTTCCTAATGCATCTTGAAAATGTAGACCATTTGGAGAATACATCAGCGAGATATTTGATGGGGTACAATTCAAGGGAAAAAAATAACTCTATTCCTTACTTCAGATGACAGATACCTAACTATCTCACAAAGCAGAGACATATTGTGAATATGATGCCAGTAAGATGAGTCTTAAAGCCCTGGAAGTCTCCATTCTGCCTTTCAAAAGCTGCAATATCATTGGGATTCTACCTCTCCCCTCCCCATCATACATTCCAAGTACATCACTTGACCTGCATTGTTTTGATGGCTGTGCATAAAATAAAGGATTGAGACAGAGCTATACATTTTAAACATGGTGGAAACAGTAGGATCTTTGCTGGTCTATATGCTTTGCTGTTATGGGACAAGCTTTAATGTTCTGAAATTATTTGCATTAAGACAATGAGCTCTACTACCAGTTTATGTAATTAATGTGGTGGATGCATCCTGGGGATGGAAAGCAGCAATACTGTATCCCCCAGAGTGCATGGTTGGTAGTGCTGTTTTCTGAAAAGGAACATGTTGCTGAAGTAGCTGTTCTAAAATTGGGGAAGTACTAGCAAATGAGCAATAATAAGGTATTTTCTTCTGATAAGCTTGGATTGCATGACATATTGAGACATAAAATAGTTAGCCATCTTTTAATCTAATGTGTTGAGTGAGCCAACCCTGTGTTTATGATTTGATGTATTATATGAACTGGGTTAATTTCAAAAATCATCAAGAAGTTATCCCTGGGTATGTCATGGAAACAAAACAACAGTGCTGGTGTTCTGGGTCATTTGATGAAATTGAATAGCTCAAGAGGTATGAATAAAAACGGGAAGCCTTATAAATCTGAAGTGATGTCTACCAACTTGGGCAGGTTTAAAAGAGATTGAGATTAATTTAAGGAAGATGAAGCTATCAATGGCTACTAATCCCAATGGCTTTTATACTTTAATCAACAGTGGTATGACATCTGTATAGATAGTCAAGGCTAGTGTTGAGCCTGCATCTGATTCATAACCATTAATCACTAGCTCTCTTTCCAAATACTAGAAAGCCAGTTTAAGGAATTTAGAGGCCTAGTGCAATACTATATTCAGAGACTTCATACAAAAAGCCCTAGATTTATATTGCAGATACAGTCTTGCAGAATAAGATGTTAAACCTCTGTATTCAAAATGAATTATCTACAGACGTTGAAGTCAAAATTAAAGATATTATGTAGAAGAAACATTGGGATATAAAAGACACCATGCAGTCAAACCCTGTTTAGAAGAATGACCTGACAGCCTGATTTACCTTGTTCTGCCATAGTGTGATGGAGGACTTGGATGAGGAGGTTCAAGGTCATGGGGAGAAGCATCTCCTCAGCCTACAGCATGAGCATGTGAAAGCAAAGAGGATGAGACTGGTACCACCCTAAGGAATTCATAGTGTTTAGTTGCCGACTTTGGGAGTTAGAGTTAGTCTGGTGAGATTCTGTCTAGCAGGTGCAAGCTAATAAAGTAACTGAGCAATTCCAGAACCATCTCATGGAGTTTCTTGGGCTGAACCTGACACATAGCCTGCTTCAGCCTGACCTTCTGCTTAGGAGCCCAATGCACCTGTATATGCTATAACCCCTTAAAACTGGCCCAGGCAAAACCCACCATTTCAGGAATGGAATGGTCTGGAGACCTCTGGAACATGCTTTCTTTTCTAGACCACACTAATCCAGACATTCTGGATGTGTGACAGTGGTTTTCTGGAAGTTAATCTTCTGGACTTAATGATTCTGGATATGCAAACATGGTGTTTTGGAACTGGATCATAGCTCTCAATGACTACTAGCTAATACAAAACCACCAGAAGCACTCTTACTCTCTTTAATGAGAAAGGCGTCATCATATCTCTATTTATCCAACATCTCAAATTTTGCTTGAGGTACCTTTAAAAAAAACAAAAACACTGATATGGCTTTATTTTAATGTAACTTTTGGGAGTGAACCCCTCTTTCCCACTGCGTTCTGCCTTTAACCAACTGAGATCATATTCTGTGTTGAAAACCTTAAGAATATCTGCTAGTCTGAAACTGAGGTCATGTTCTGTGATGACTTTGAAATCATATTTGGTGATGACTTCCATACTAAGGTTGCTCTTAGATGTCAACGAAGAGGAAAAGGGACTCTCTTCCTGAAGCCTTCTCCTGGAACACCTCTCATCCATGCCACCCTTTCTGCCTTTTGCCCCAACAGGGAAAACAGGAAGGGCCAATCTGCCTTCTCAGCAGGAAAGTCATAGAAGAGCTTCTGTTGCATTCTTCTTTCACACAATCTCATAAGGCTTCCACTCCCTTTTATGGTATTTTGAAAATAAGTGGGCCCTAGCATCTCTGCAGGAGAAAATTTAAGAGCAGGGTGGAAACTCACTTTTTCAGGTGCAAAAAACAAAGATGAAAATTAAACACACATATGATGCAGGCATACACACACACACACACAAACTAATAAGAAAAAATATATATGGAAAAAAAGACTAACTCAGCAACTTTAGAAAACTTTAGAACTTTCCCTACTTCTTTGCTACTTGTTTCTCTGACAGAAAATTAGTTTATAACAATAAGGAGGTTAATCAAGTAGCTTCCCCTGGCCCTCCAGTCAAAAAGTCTGTAGCTGACAAAGTGTGCAAGAGAATCCTTATGTTTATTGTGAAATTTTGGAAAGTATGCTGAACAGTACTAGATTCGCTTCCACATAGTTCTACATCACCATGTGTGAAATTGTGCTCACATCATTGGTTAAAAGAAAAGGCATAGTAACTGATGGTGCATACAAAAAAGATTAATCATTAATGAAAACCCTTCACTGATGACCTAAGAAACCATGTGCAACATGTTTAAGTAGATGCCACCTTGTTTGACTCTGCTACTTGCCTTGTTGGCCAGCTGGTCAACTAGTTTTGATCAATGCCACACTCAGTGGTCCACTTGGTGACCAAGCTGCTCTAAACATTTTCAAAATGATGTCCAATCTGTCCCATGACTTCTAGCACAGATCAAAAACACAAGGTATGAAGGCCTCTTGTGTCTTCACATTTAGGGAACTAGTATTTGGTGTCCAAGCTTACTAGGAAAATAAATATCTATAGACAGAGCATTTAGCTGAAGATCATGGTTATATAAAAAAGAAATTCAGGGTAAGTAGGCTGGGTTTGTCTCTGGGTAAATTGTTTTTTAGAAACTTTGAGGAAACTTAAATTTTAATAGTACTAGTTTTGCAAGTATGGATGGGGTAGGGATGATCTGGAAGATCTAATTGTCCTTAAAGGTATTCAAAAATAGAACTTTTGAAATTTAACAGGAGGTTTTCTCAGTGTGCATTTTACTCAACATTCATAGATGGATAGGTAGACAGACAGATTCAATCGTGGAATAAAAATGCAAGAGATTTAAATACATTGCAACAGAGACAATTCTTTGGTTCAACTTGTAATTTTATCAGAAATATTTTGGAAAAGCCAAAGAGAAGGGTTCCCCTCCTCCAAAGATATCTACCATTGTTGTGGTTTAAATTTTCATACTCTGTACATTTTTTTCCTGTTGAAAATATTAGCCTTTTGTTTGTTTACTTGCTAATAATATGGCATCATAGATGGTTGCAATCTGATGTAGTACACATTAGATAATTTGATGATCTGTGTGAAAACAGGAGCTCTAAAATAAATGTTGAAAGTGTGGAAACTTCCTGACTGAAGTTGTGTATAGTATAAAGATGCACGTGTTAATTTTATTCTTTCTGCTAGCTTGTCAAGATCCATGCTGCAACTGTGGGTGAGAATTATGTTTCTCCTTTCACTTTAAATTAAAAAATATCATTTAGCCCTCCTTCTGTGGTCTGCAAAGAAATTTTCCTTCTTTGAAACACTGATAATTGAAACTGATATCTTTTTCTGATTGGATTTAATTCTCCTATAATGCTGTCCAGTAATAGATGCCAACAGTCAGCTATACTTGACAAATACCTCACTAACATATCACAAAGAGTCATGGATAAAACCATATGACATGCATGGTGAGCTTTTCCTGCCTTGGGTATTTGTTAATGCTACCATGCAATTTATTTTATTTATTTGCAGAATCTGAGACTGTGAGAGGTGTGATCAGAACAGAATGTTGTATGTAAATCAGATACAGGAAAAAGTAATTCAGAAAATCTCTCATGGACTGGTAGTTGGAATGAAAAATCTTTTGGTTTACATTAAAATGGAGCTAGAATGATTCACTCACAGGCAGAATCAGGTATTTAATTTCTTAGTCCAGGCAAGGGAATTTTGATTTCTTAATTCATTGCACAAGATTTAGAGTGTTACTAAGGCTCATACTCTTAGACAGGTGTTATTTTATCACAGATGAGTGATGATAAGCAATCTTCACTCAACTCATGTTCCCATCTGGACAACTCTCCTTGCATAGTTCACAAATTCTTAACAGTCGCCGGTATTAATTTTGGCTCCTTCCAAACAATATATTAGGAAAATCCAATAAACAAGTATCTACCAAACCAATATAGTGTATGAATACAACCAAAAGATGGGTAGGTTTCTTCTGGAGATGGGCAGCCATGTAACTTTAACACATTAAACAAAAAAAACAAACTAAAATAAATACATTTAAATAATAAATTCAAGAAGTGCTTTCTGGATTTATATATCCACAAGTAAAGTGCAACATACAGCATGTTCCCTCCCTAAAGTTAATAGCCTTGTAGTCGCAAGGGTTACCATCTAAAAGAATCAAATTATAAGAAAGAATTTTTAAAAAAGAGAACACTGTAAACGTAAGATCTTGCCCTTGAAATAAATGAATAAATAAATGTTAACATGCTGTAAATAATTGTAAAAAACTAAGAAAAATTTAAAAATCAGATAATTAAAAAAGAGTTAAAAACAGAGATAGTTTAGCTGGGTTAAAATCATAACATTCTGCCCTGGAATCTACGTCCAGGATTTTTAACAAATTTACTACCGCTATAACTTACAACCTATGTCACAGAGCAAGGCTTGTTGAAATACAACACTGTACTTAAGAAATGTGGCCTCAGTTTGAGAAATAATGGAGTGAATACAGGTAAAAGGTACCTGTACAGGTACAGGAATGGATAATTAAGCTGAGCTGAAATCTTGGTGAACTCATGGACACATCCATGTAGCTTTCTTGATAGCAATATACAAGGGCTTTGCCACTATCTTCCTTCAGAGATGGCAGACAGACAGATGGATTTACTGATTTCCAAATCTAATCTACAGTTGTCTGGTAAATACTAAGTAGCCTGAATCAGTTTAGTTTTTTCAGTTGGCCAAAATGCACTAGGAGCCGCCTCCTAGTTCAGCCATGCTAGATCAGGCTAAAATAGAGCTGAGCAGTCAGAGGTTCAGACAGCCCTTGGCTTAATTCTTTGGATATATAGCCTGCTATGTGAACACAGCAGTCATATTTTATTAATCTGGAATTAGCGGTTAAGACCATTAGCTTCCCTAAGGAGACACGTTCAGTTGGGCTCTTCTCTGACCAGACATCAAGATAGAAATGGCTCTAGGAGTGTCCATGATGTATGTCTGTGTAATAAAAGTCAGAGAGTGGCTGTAGCCATGGAATCAAAGCTTTACTCCTTTTCTACGCATGACACATATAAAAGGTGTTAGGGCTTTGACTGTGCAGCCATTGTCTTGACATTTCTGACCAACCCCGTGGATACCTCTGAATGGTGTAGTAACAAATAAAGCAAATAATGAAGAACTAACCATAGTAGTTTTGAAATTATCGGAATATGCATGAGATGTTGAGATCCATTTGCATATTTTCTCATCAGAAGTGAAGACATACAGTTTTGTACTGAAACCGTTGCTGGTTTTAACTACTTGTCTTCCATTATATATGTTGCATGATGAATACTGATGTGGGGCTTGTTTGCTGGATATCTTGCTGTCTCCAGTAGGACCTCTCTCATTCATGACTCTAAAGTTGTTTCAAGAGGACAGAGTAGATGATCAGGATTCCAGGATCTATTACATAATATAATGCCAAATATTATGTTATTTGATATATATATATATATGAACTGCCTTTCTAAAAGTCAAAGCCAAGGTTATGCTCAAAGCATGCAGAAATAGTAAATCGCTTCAAAGCACATTAATCCCCTTAAAAAAAAAAAAGTTAGTTTGAATCCTTCACTGCTGAAAAGTTCTTTTTTTTTTTTTTTCCTAAATATAAAACAAGTCTGAACAAACTGTTTAAAACTGAAATGGCTTAGAACAATGCCAAGGCTGTTGCAACAAAACAGCTGAGAGAGCAATTGGTTTCCCCAAAATGTGACAGAGTCCTCCTTGAAGATCTCAGGAATAGGGACAATTTGTAATGAAACATTTTCTTCTTATAGAGCTCCTATTAAACCATTCAGGCAAGGGGAAGGGGAGAGGCTGTTTTCTCAATATAAAAGTTGCTTTAGGCAAGGCACAGATGGTAAGACTCCTTTCTGTGCTCCTTTGGAACAGTTCTGCCTTATTTTAATCTCTGCTAATACATTCCCAAAATGTTCTTAGTCTCTGGTACACACTCAAGACATCTACTGTCATAATAGAATAAGATAATAACTAGAGATGAGCTGGAACCTATTTATTGTCATGTCCATTTTTCATGTCATTTGGCATTACCACTGAATGTGTTGAGGCAGCAGCAGGTCCTTATTATCTCCTCTCTCTCTTTTTCCCCCACAGTTGGGTGCACCTTGTTTTCCCCCCCAAAAAATAGTGATTTGACAATGGGAGCACTGAAGAAAATTAATATGGCATCTGCGCAGCACAGACTGGGGGTACTTAGAGACATTCCTAAGTCTATTGTCTCCTTCTGTTTCTCCATAATGACTTTATGAGAAGATGTCTGCTAATCTTCAAAGCTGTATTCATAAAACAGAAAAGTTATTATGGAGAAATAGGAGGATACATAAATCGGATAAATAAATAACTAAAAATAAATTAAATAAATAAATTTCCCTGGCAGGGCAGTTGTTGTTTCCACAGCCTCTCTTGCTCGTAGTACATGTGAAATACGCCATGAAAATCTTGCTGAGGAATAAGTGTCCCCTTCTTCCACCTTCTTAATTCTGCAGGAAAATATCTACTCCATTTGGGTTGAGTAACAAGGCTTCCCTGAGATCTGTTAATATGTCTGACAGCATTATTTTCCATCTTTTGATGTAGTTTAATCATATTTCTTCACTACATTGTATTGTGAGAAGCTCCAGTGTGCTTTTGCATTATATTTACCATCAATGTGCTGTGGTGATGCCTTTCCAGATATCAGCACTACATGAACTCTATTACCTGAGTTTTACTCGATGCCTCTGAAAGTTTTGCAGGCAGAAAATGGAGGAAGCTAAAAAAAAAAAAAAGTCTGAAGCGGTGCTGTACTTCTTCAGCTTTTAGGATACCTAACTAGGGTAAATAGCATAATTTACATCAGGATCTGAAACACATGGCTTGAGATATTCTACCATCATCTAAACTGGTCTTGGAAAACTTTTGTTTGATTGGCCATGCATGATCTGTAGAGGTTCCTCAGTATAGGCCACAGGTTCTTTATGAAAGCCCACCATCTTCTCCTGGTCCCTATCAACATGAGGAAGGGTTAAAAAAAAATGCTGGTTAGAGAAGACTTTTTGCCACCTTCTTAAGTGCTTGTTTTGTGGATGTTACTGCTGGGGAAGGAAGGGCTATAAATTAATCCTCTGCTCCTCTCATGCTGTGATCCCTCTGGAATTCATCTAATGATGTAGCAATTGGATTTAAAACAGAAAGCCTCCCCCATCTTCCCCATGGGAAGCTTTAAAATCTTAATGCTGTGGAGGGTAGATCATTTATATATGAAAATGTGTGCAGTGACACTGCAGGAGAATGGCAAAGAAGTTTAGTGGTGTGTATCTCTAAATATACCTCTGTGCATAAAGGATTTTTGTAGATTTCTCTATACCCTTAAAAATCGCTTGAAGACTTTTTAGGTTTCACTAAGAATCTGTTTATTAAAACTTACTCCTTGGGTGCACCTCAAGGATAACCACCTGGAGAAGGGGCAATAAGTGAATGCAAGCCAAAGGAAGTGTCTCTGGCTGAAATGTCCCTGATTGCTGCTCAAGTGATGAGAAGATGTGAGTTTTAAGAAGATCATCACTAGATGCAGTGAATGAGCAATGAAAAAGAAAATAGCAAGACACACAGCACAGGTGAGCCTCACTGTAGACTTGGCACCTGGGAAGTGCTACACTCAGGCCAGCTCCAGAGGTGTGCTATCATTCCCAGGGGTTCGTGACTGGCAGAGGGTGATGTTTGTTCTGTTTATGACTGTTATTGTTTTTTACTTAATAAAATCCTTTTACCTTTTTTCCCACTTGTGTATTCATCACCTATGAAACCCAGAACTTATGAGTCACCAGCAGGCAAAACAATGCACATATATAAGAGAATAAATATGTGTGCAAATAAGCTACACATGATTTGGCATGTGGCTTCTCTGAAGAGTACCCAAGGGATGAAGATCCTGGGTTGAAAAGCTGTGCTAGGATAGCTCTGGATGGAGTTCATCACCCCCTGAAGGAGCAATTTCATAACTTGAGGATTCTCCTGCATTTATGACTCCACCTGTTGATTTATGTTGATCAACAGGTGGAGGCCATAGACAAGGAGCCTTTGGCCAGCTTCAGTTGTAGTCCTTTTAGGATCAGGAACCTCTGATGACAGTTATTCATGTCATCATTGCCTCAAGCCTATATTACTGCAACATATTCTACTTGAAGCCAACAGTGGTCACTGACTTCAAAATGACAGGCCCAAATAGGTTCTTCAAGACAATGAAGATGAGTTTGACAAGACTTGTTCTTGTAAAATCCATGTGGATTCTCACAATCACTGTATTATTTTCACAATAAGTTACTCCTGCAGGAATATAACTCTCTACAGGAAACAAAAATTGCTCATTTCTTTAGGTAGACATAAAGTCTCCCTGAAGTCAAATTCAACTCCCGGTGCTCATATAAGGATGTCCATTTAGATTTCTTAGTAATGATAAGGAGGTGGCCTTCTTCCAGCTCCCCAGTCTAGCCTATAGCCTTGGAATTTCTTGGTGCTTTCCCATCTAAGCATCTACTAGTCTAACCCAGCTTTGTCTTTTTGAAATCAACCAAATTTAGCTAGGTGCTGCTTGCCTGGTATGAGAAGGAGACAACAAGAGTAACAAGTCAGTAAACAAACAAAAAAATAAAAATTTGCTCTCTGGTTTAAATCTTCGGGGTTTATGTGTGTGTATTATTCCATGGAGAGAGAGATGATAAGACCAAATAAAGATCTGCACCTTAATAAGTATCTGTGTTGCTATGCACCTTTGGGTGAAAACCATCTTCTGTTCTTAATGTATGTCATGGTGAGGATGGCACTTTTACTGATTGATTGCTTTACTGGTAGTCCTTGTTTAGGGACTACCTCATTTAGCAACTGTTCACAGTTATGATGGTGATGAGAAAGTAATATTACAACTAATCCTTGCATTTATGACCTCTGCAGGTCTGTAAAGCAAAGGAAAGCTGAAGTAAGATTGTAAGAACAGTGGCAGTTTCACTTAAGCACTTAATGACTCAGCTGTCAGTTCCCATTGAGGTTGTTAAATAAGGACTACCTGTATTAAGTGCTGTAAAGTCAGTGTCAACTCTTAGGACCACATCAATAGAAATTCCCTGTGATGATCTGGCCCATCCTGGTCCTTTAGTTCTTCCAACAATGTATCCATCACTACACCCATTGCACTACACACATGGAATATGAGTAACATGTCTGTGCCTATAAAATTATTCTGCCTGAATTTGAATAGGCCAGTTCTTTGAATGTCAGCGTTTGAAGTGCCTGATAAATTTCAGCCATGCGATTGAAGCCCTGCCCGTTTTTAGGTGGGTTGTTCCCCTCCCCACAGACATTTCTGTGGAACCCCCAAACCTTTCTGCATAAAAATCATGTCTTCAGTCTTCTGAAACTTGACATGAGAAATAAGCCAAACAATGTTATTCCTAAATAATATTTTACTTACTGTTTATGTCTTACGTAGTCCTGGCTCACAATCACTCCAGCTTATTTTTATTCTCACATTTTCTGAAACCTTCTTTACATGCCCAGCTTCTTCTTCTTCCCATTTAGCTTTTTCTACTTTCAGCAGCCTAGCTCCAGAAGCATACCAAACAATAAAATGCATGGCCATTTTATTATTCTTAACTGATGATGAAAATGGATTAGTTTTGAACCCCAGTAAGCTGCCCACAGTTGGGGAGTGGGTGACCTTAAGATTAAAATTATAAGGAAAAATAAATATAAATAAAAGTGCATTTGCGGAGAGGTGATTATTGGAGGGCACTAGAATCACATTCCCCTCTTTCACAATAGATTTTCTTTCACCTTTTTAAAAAAAATCTCTGCTATACCCAAATGAGAATATGGACAACTGATACTCAGTGCTGTCTTTAATCATGTGTCCCATACATGAGCAGGTCTGTGATTTTCACTTTTTCTCTCTGGATTATGGAGCACGTTTGGAGAAAGCTTCCTTTTAACTATTTTCAAACAATCTTAAGCCTATAGTAGGGATCACAATGCAGCTTTCCTGCATTTTGTGCTTGCGAAAGCAAACTGCTTCAACCCCTAATTTTCCACAATAATATAGGGGGGAGGAAACTCTCTATAAAGGCACTCAATAGCCATTGTCCACCTGTGCACTCCATTTTAGGCACTCAACAGCCACTGTCCACCTATACTCTCCATTGTTGCTTTCTGCCTCAAAATGCCAGGAAACTGCTTTACCAATTTTTGCAACCTGCATCTGTGGGGAATTGAGTGATGCTGCCGAGACTTACAATTCATCTCCGCAGCTGGAATCATTTAGGGGAAAAGCTGAGGAGGCAGGGGTAGATTGATGACAAAGGATGAGTTGCAGGTGTTGAAAACTCAGACAACCAAGAAGGGAGAAGGGAAGGAGGTTCAAAGAGAGCTGGGGAGAATGAGAAAAGAAGCTGCTTATCTGTAAAAGGAAAACAATTGTAAGTTGAACTTGGTAGGGACAGAGAGAACTCAGAAGACTTGTGAAGATGAAGCCTTTCCAGTGAGATTTGAAAGGGGGGGATGAGTACTGCCCTCAATTAGATGGGGACAATTATAAGAGTGTTTCAACTGCATGAAAAACACCACAAGAGCTTGATTTGTTTTATATTCTACTATACATAAGGTTCCCACCTTCCAGCTTTTTTACCTACCCCAGCAATCTTGAGGGGTAGGGTGGACTAAGAGGGACTAGCTTGAAATGGCCCACTCAGTTTTAATGGCTAAGGGGGACTTCAGTCTGGATCTCCCTGATCTTAGGGATTGCAGATAAGAAGTGTGTACTGTGTAGGCTTCAAATTGTCTACTTCTAGGAAAAGAACTTTCTGATGGATTCCAGATTACAGTACAGACTCCAGGTATGAACAACTAGGAGAAGCTTAAGATCAGAGCTGGTTGATACCTTCAATTTGCAGATTTTTTTTTTTTTTAAATCAACTGTTTACTGATTTTCCATTTCATTCAATAACTTGGGTTGAACTCGGATTACATAATTGACTCCTTCCTTCCTTCCTCTGAATTTATTTCTTCTGCTTAATATCTCTGGCTATTCCTTAGCATTGCTACTAACTTTTCATACTTTTTTTTTTATTCTACCTTTCATATTTACTTAGAAGACAATCCTTTGGCATATACAATGGAGATAATTAGTCACTTGTCTGTTTGGGAGAGAGCAATACCTTTTGCTAAAAATAAACAACTTCTGGCGTATATAGGACATTTTTAAGAAAATCTTTATATTTTCCTTTTGGAAAGCTAAAGCAAGAATGTGCAATTTAACAGAGCAAGTACCTCACTTAAAAACCTTATTTTGACTGATGCAGGAGGGTAGAGGTTTACTGAAAATTGCCTCTTGTGATGAAACATTATTCACTTCATCACACACATGATTTTCAATTTTGCTCCTGAAGTGAAGAATCTGACTTTTTTCATTTGTTTTCTCTCACATCAGCCCTATCCCTCTAACACACCAACCATTTGATGTATACAATTACATAGCAGTGTGTCTTCAAGGTCAAGGTGCACTTATTTTGACTGTATTAATGATATAAATTGAGGACATTAATTAACAGCATCTTAGACCAGTTTTCAGAGAGTTGCATTCATTACAAACTTCAGTCAAACTCCAGCAGCATGTTCCAGATTGCACACTAGCCTGTTATGAGAACTTACTGTTAGCCTGTTTGAATAGGAAAGTTGCGTTTAGTAGGAATGCAGAACCATCCTATTTCTGAACCTGGAAAACATATTACTGCAAACTTTAGATTTGTCAAGGGTCACACAAATAAGGTTTTTAAGAGCATCTGAATTTAATTTAATTATCAGTTTGCGGTAGAATTCTTTGATACCTAGCACACAGGACAATGAGCCACAAGAAGAAAAAACGAGTGTGTGTCTAATACTAGGGCAGAAGACTGGCTCAGCCAAGGCTACAGTACGTTTCCCATCTCAGTTTAGTTTGGCTGACACAGTCTGGTCAGTTGGCCTTTTCCTTTCCTTTCCCTTTCCCTTCCCTTCCCTTCCCAATAGTTGGCTACTGAAATCATACAAGGCATTGAATATATTTATTTATTTGACTGATTTATTGAATTTGTGTGATGCCCAATACATTCAAATGCATGGCTGCTTATAAGAAAACAATTTGAAATGTTCATGGTACAACACAACAATGTAAAATAATAAAACATATGTGGAAAAGCATATGACACAAAATACCCACAATAAGCAATGTAAACACTAGACTATTTATGGTCCATGATATAACAATGAAACTACCACAGTAATATTCTAATACCATAATTTAAATTAACAAATAATCATTAATTACAAACCACAATAATTACACAATAACATTCCCAAAATTCATAATACACAATTGCAAACAAGATGATATTTAACCACTAAAAGTCCTCTATTATAATTAGGTAATGAAGGCTTGTTGCAAATTTCACCAAGATTCTTAGAAAAAATATTAGATTTTTATCACTTAATTAGAACTTAAGATATCTTTCTAAGATCCATTATATACTCCACTGAATATCCTAGAAAGATATTTTAAGGTACAATGGATGATTATTGTAAAAAGCCTTTCCTGTTATGGCCTTCAGCTTTAGTATGTGACTTGTTTATCTTATTTATATTGTTGCCCATCTACCCAAAGAATCTCCCTGTGGCAAACAAAGTAAAAATAAAACATTCCTATAAAGCCAAAGATGTCCCAAATTGACTCCCATTTTTCCCATTAAAGCTTTCCTGCCACTTTGTCTTTATTTCGTTTCAGTGCTAAGTGATGTTTTGGGGACATTTTCTCCCCAGACTTTTAAGCTGTGTGCTTTGAATTCATTCACTGTGTTTTTAAATTTATTTATTTTTACTGATTATGTGCTGTTAAACGTTTCCAAGATGATTTGTCCCCAATATGGCCCTTGGGTCTTCCAATGGTGCAACTATTGCTGTTTTAATTGATCCTACTCATCTTACTCCTCTTCTTTTTCCTTCACCTTTTCCAGCATAATAAACTCAAGAGAGCCAAGTCTTCACATAAGTTGTCCAAAATATGATAATTTGAGTTTGGTCATTTGTGCCACCAATAACATTTCTGAACTGATTGTTTATAAGATCTGTTCGTTTTCTTAGCTATCCATGGTACTCTCAAGAACCTTGTTCAACATCCTAATTCAGAAGCATCAATATTCTTTCTACCCTGCTTCTTCAAAGCCCAGCTTTTGCTTCTGTAGAGTGTCACAGGGAAAACCATTGCCTGTACAATTCTGATCTTTATAGGTGTAGGTCATTCATTATATTTAAATATTTTTACAAGGTTTTCACTGATATCCTACCAAGTTCTAATCTACAGTCTACCCTATGACCATTGTCATAGAGTGATATATAATTCTTTTAAAAACAGGCATACATTTTCAGCATTCCTCTGGCCCTCACTTTGCAAGGGAAGACGTCTAGTACTATCTTTCTGGGAAGACCGCCTGTTGTTCCCCTTCCTTCCCCCCCACCTCACCTCCCTCCCCCCTCACAATGGCAAAGCTGATAAGATTCCAGGAAATACTGGCTTCTCTGGAATACAACTGGAACAATGCTGAAATAGGATCCGAGCCATGCATATGCTTTCATAGACACATATGCATCCATTAAACACATTGAGAAGCATCCTTCTGAATAGCATTCCTTCACTTGATCAGTTCGCATAACTACAGTTGGTGGCTTTGAGGACAGAATCCAGCACCCAGGATTGTTTGCACAATGATCTGCATTAGGGCAGATACTTACAGATATCCCTTAGCAAATGAGTCAGTGATAGCAGCTGCTCTTATATGGAGACAAGCCATGACTCTCCTTACAAGTGTTCTCTTTCCAGCAATCTAATGGTAATATATACAGTTTTCTGCCAGCATCCATTTTCACAGTGCCAACACAGAGCAAGATGAGGAATCTAGCATGTTGCACAAAATCATTCAGAATCCCAGTTATCGCCGCTGTTGTTTTAAATAATCTTTTTAATTACACCAGTCACTGATCAAAGCTTTTGTCTGATTTCTAAAAAAGTGATGAAATCTGAAGAAACAAGTGATATTCAGGAACAGCTCTTTTTGTTCCACACCTGCACGTTTTTCTTCCAGTGCTGTCATGTACAATTTTGCTACACAGAATGATTTTCAGGTTCATCCTGGTCAGAATAGCAATGTGTGGTGCTCAGGCCAGTTCTCCTATATTTCCAGGGAGGTATCCAACTCTGATCTACCTACAAATTATGGAGACTGAGTCCAGGACCTTATTCACATAAAGGGCACCTCCCATTATGGGAAAATGGGAGAAGAGACTCCTGCTCTTCTTTGGGCTATACAGACCCATATTACAGAATACAAAGGGTGCCATTTAGAGTATCAAGTCCAACCCATGCTTCTTTGTAGGAATGTTACATGAAATAATAATCTCTGCATTATAAGAAATAACAGACGTCTTTCGCAACATTTCTGTAGTACTGTTCTCAAGTGTGAGAGATGAGCCAGAAGTTGAGTATAGTTTACAGAACTGGCAGCAAAAGGCAAAAGACAGTCATATTATTTCTGGTGTTGCTGTTAAAATAATGCCAACACACCGTGATGATTGAAGCAATAATACGGATGTTATTTCTACTCACTAACCTGACATGATTGGTTCACCAGTCTGTTTCTATGTGTGGACCATTGTTAACTGCAGAAATAAGAGAATTTACAGGGGGAATCTCTTGAATATATAACAGACCAAATTTCATTGCATGAAAAGAAACATCAGCATGGAAACAACTACCTTGGCTGTAAATTAGAGCAAGACCAGACTTGTTCTATATTCAGCGATTCCTCAAATAATTCTGATTTAGTTGAGAAAATATGCCAGATGACATCCTCTCTCATTTAACACATTTGAGATTGAAGTCAGGAAACTAAACAAACAAATGGAATTGGCTCTGCTTTATCATACAGAGTTCACATTCCATTATCTGATATGGAAAATTATTCTAAATCTCCCAATCACCCCCCTCCCCTGGCAGATTGCCATCTTTCTCCAAGCAGTGGAAAATTTAAATGTGTTGGTTGGTTTCTTATTAGATTTATAGTTTATTGTGTCAGTGCAGCTCACCATTTGAAATAATGGCTAACAACTTAATAGATACACTGCAAGGGACGAAGGAGAGGGATAAGTAAAGATGAAGATTATGAGCACGGGCAAGTATCATGAGCCTTGGCTAAAGAGGAGCCAAGCAGGAGCTATTCCAGGGAACTCAGTAAAGGAGTTTCTAAACTTTTCCCCACTAGTGATCCTTTGCATAACCCCTTCCTTCCTGTATTTATATTTGGACTATGAGGCACTTTGCATATGAAGACTGAAAGATGGTTTGGAATCTGCTGGAGTATGACTGTAGCAGCTGCCTGCCAATCCTTAAGCCAGGTGTGGTTCTTCCTAGAATCAAAGTGCAGCTGCAGAGAGCAGTTAGGTAAGCTGAGGAAAGATACAGCTCTTTTAAGGAATTACTGGCAGGTGCTTTAAGTGTGCGCCCACATGTTCCAAAACACCTTTTTGCTTTTGAATCCAAAGCACTATGCAGCTCTAATCTTGCTGACCTAGTGATACAGAATTCTGGCCCACGCTGCTGTTCTAGACGGCAATCAAAGGGGTTGTCCATATTGGTGCAGTGGGGTGTGAATACTGAGGATGCAGATTTACAGACAAATAGTCAATGGCATGTATTTTCTGCAATGCCTCTCAAGATATAAATATGTCCCTTATGGGATTCTACAGAAGACAATCAAAATGGATCTTGTCACATTAATGCAACTTGCTGAGAGGCTGGAAAAAGTGCAATAAAGTTTATACACCATGACTCAGTAGCAGCCTCGGGGGAAAAAAAGCAGGTGTTTTGTAGAAAGGAAAGCCGTGGAATCAGATCATATAACTCAAGGCCTGAAGATAAGATAGGGATAGTGTAAAATGGGGTTGCAGGTCATTCAAGTTGCACTGAATGTCACATCAGGGCTGTGCAACTGTGGTCCCAGGTGCCACTAAACTTGAAGGAACCCCAGAGAGTATGATTTTAAATGTTTATTTTATCATTTCAAAGCAATTAACAGGAAAAAGCAGTACATACAACAAAATTCAAAGGTAATGTAACAATTATATATATATATATATATATATATATATATATATAACTATACATTATATATATATAATGTAACAATTATTTATATATATATATAGAGAGAGAGAGAGAGAGAGGAGAAAAAAGTAAAAAGAAAAGGTCAGAAAATTGTATTATCACAGAACAATTACTAAAAAATTTTTTTCCGAAATTGCTTAAAGGGACTCTTCTTGCCTCTTTAATTGAAAATTAAACAAACTGTATTTCTGAAGTTGTGGATTTCTTAGGCAGGGAGAGGATGATTATACAATTCATGGAAGATGAAATCAATCCCTACTGCAGCTCAGGGATAGATTTCATTTTCCATGAATTATATAATCATTCTTTTTCTGCCTGATAAATCCACAGCTACCCATGGTTTGATAAAGTCCAAATACCAGGAATACATTCTGAAAAAGATATCCGCATTTTAAACACTCAGTGATTGAACAAGATTCATATTAACAACGTTATACATTTCAGCCACAAGAGTGGCAATAATAGGACAAGACCAAACCATACTGTCAGCCTTAAAAGGTAGACCAGACTAAGAAACAGATATTGTGTGGGCCTAAAACTACTTCTGTTAGAACAGGTCTAGTAACAATCTTGGAAGTCTGAATCTGCTTCCTCTTTTATCTTCATGTGAGTTGGGGGGGGGGCGTCTGAGGCAGTTTTATAAATCTGTTTCTTGGTCTGGGCTCAAGCCATGTTTATCAGATCATTGCCTTGCTAATGAACCTTCTTTCTGTCCATTAGGGCCATCCTCTATACCCTTGTTTCTCTCTGTATATACATTAATTTAAACTAAAAAGTTACCACGATAGTACTATGATACCTAAGTTGGATCAAAACAGATACAGAACCAGACATCATATTTCCAACAATGTACATTTGAAACATATTTTTTGACTGATTTATATTTTACCATATTTCAAACCTAGAGTATCGATATGCAATGAATATTTTATACACACACACACTAAAAGCCTACTTATTTTTCCATAAGTATTTATTTATTTAAAACATTGAAACAGCTGCCTATCTCAGACAATGTGACTCTGGGTAGTGCACAAAAAGAAAGTCAAAAGCGAAGGAAGGACGGACAAGGCATGTCGTTAAAACCAAGCAGCAAGAAATGGCAAACATCGCTGAAACTTACTATACTTCCTGCCTCCCCATTAGAGCATGTGGGATGAACCAATACATTGGGAACTGTGAGCCCCACTAGGTAGACCAGACCAGAAAATCAACTCCCCAGGAAGACTAGAACTATATTCTATTAGGATAGTTATAATAACGGAATCTTATAAGCCGCATTATGTTGTACCTCCCTCCCTCCTTATATCCCAGTGAATCAGGGAGGTGCTCACCTGAGCCTCTTCTGAATATTATCTTGCTCCCCAGGACTTAAAGAAGGTTTCATCCCTCTTTGCCTGGGTCATGGTTCTTGCCTATTTTCATCAATGTCATCTCCCTTATTCTACAGGAACAGGTTGTTCTTCAAACAACCTGGTTCTATGCCATGTAGAGCTTCATAGGTGATAAGCAGCACCTTCTATTGCACGTAGAAGGCTATTGGGAGTCAGTGCAGCTTGCAAGTATAAATGCATGGGTGTATTGAGGACATCCATAGTGACTTGTGCCTTTACATTCTGGGCCATTTGCAGCTTCCTGTTGGTCTTCAAGGACACCCTACATAGGCCACATTGCCATAGTCCAATTGGGAGGTGACTAGGGCATGAAAAAGCATGAACAGGGCCTCACAGTCTACTAATTATTGATATGCTACTTAGATTTCAAAGAGATGCTATGTTTCATTGCAATATACTAAGCCCTAATTAGAAGCCTCTGATAAAATTTTAAACATCTTCCCTTCCCCTCTTTTAGTAACATTTTGGTTGGTAAGATGAACTATGCTGCAAAGCCTCACTTCCTTTTACTAACTTTCTTGCTCAGTAGACTTGTGACCTTTCCAGCTTTGAACCGCTCCTCATCTTGACGTTTGTCTTCATGCTATTCCAAGGGAATTTGTCTAAAAATACTCCCTTCATTGGAGAAACTTCCTCTAATGATTATGTTATTCTAATGAAGTGATTAGGTCTTCTTATCCCTGCTGTGGATGCTATTAAACCAAGTACAAATGTTTAGCCTGCTGGGGCTACCCTCTAGGCAAAACTCAAATGACCTCTCATGAGCCTAACTATTATTATTTGACATTCTTTGCCCTTGGTAATTTCCCAGCTATTTGGAAAGTATGCCTGTACTGCACAAGATCCAGCAGAACAAACATGGCTCACCTGCTTGGAGTACAAGGCTTGTGCTTCACTAAACTAAGTTCTCCTCCTAACTGCCATGTAATGCACATCTAGGGATATGTGCTAAGTACCGAAGAGGCCACAAGAAGAAACTGGTGTGATGGTATTGTCTGGTAGATCCCAAGTGTGCAGGCCTATTCTACAAGCTGCATTTTATTCTCTCTCTTACTGCAACAAACCTGTTTGTTGGAAATTATTTCTGAATGTATTTTGCGGGATGAGCTATTCGCTGGAAAGACATTGACATAACTTAAAAGTCTCTAATTGTGTTTGGAAACTCACATAGAGTGGACATATGATGTGAGTGGAGGATGGTTATGCTTGGCAAGACTGATGGAAGGAGACAGCCGGAAAGAAAAGGGATGAACAGGATCAGCAACGTCCACAGGGAGGGGTCAAAAGAAGCAAGATGGCAGCTGTGGCAGGATGATCAAAGTCCCACTACTTTTGTTATGTACTGTGAGAGGAAAATTATTAGTAGCCTTCTATATGTTTTAATGTTAGTTTTGATTGCATTTAATAAAGCCAAGTTAGCTGAAATATGGCCTTTAGGGCAATGACAGGAAATAAGTAAACTTGCAAGACTAAGCAAACTTGTTGATGGGAACAGACGTGACAGGGACGAATAGAACAGGAAAGTATGGTAAAATTAGCACCAAGGAAGTTATGGTTCAGTTGCTAAACCTAGGAGTCATGTCTGTGGTTTGTGGTTTTTTGGGTTAAAGGGATTGCATCTGAGGGGGTCGGTGCCACATGGCTAAGCTGTCTTACCTGACCGCTTGCTCGTGATGGTCGGCATTGCAATGTGAATCTAAGTACCTTGTATGGCTATTGGTAGAATATTACTTGCTTATTGAACTAACATTTAATAAAGCTTTTAGAACTTTGAAGTGACTTATGTTCTGGTGTGTCTGTCTCCCGTGTGTAATGTGGTTTTTCCCCTGACAGTTTAAAGAGGCAGGGCTTCAATCATAACGCCAGGACCACCCTCCTGCCTGTTTTGACGCCACATAAACACTAGAGACAATCAAAGAAACTATAGGAATGCACTTGAAAGTGCCATCAATTATTATTAGAGACAGACTGGCAAAATTTTGTCCATAAAATCACCAAGAGTTGAACTCAGCTTGATGGCACAGGAGATAAATCATGTTTTTTGTTGTTTGTTTCTTGGATTTGATAGCGGGAATCTACCTTCTTAGAAGTGGGATAGAAACAGCAATAGCATACTGCCTGTCTCCCATAGTATCTGCCTGGCCAGTTAGATCTAGCAGGGCTGGTGCGCTCCAGGTTCTGTTGATTAAACAATGTCTGGACCCCAGAAGTGTGCCTTCTCAGTAGCAACACCTGCCCTCTGGAATGAGATTCCCCCTGAAATTTGAATGGCTCCCACCCTAGTAGTATTTCAAACCACCCTAAAGACTTGTCTCTTTGCCCAGGCCTTTGGTGAGGATGACTATTTCCCCTTTCTTCCTTTTTATCCCTTGCTGGGTTTGTTCTCTTTGCCATCACTGTTCTTCTGTCTTGTGCTATTTTTTATGTTTTTTGTGTAGTTTGTTGTTCTTAAATGTTTTTAACAAATATAAATCTCCCAAAGCCACTGGGAGTTGGGTGGCATATAAATTTAATTCTTCTTCATCATCATCATCATCGTTGTTGTTGTTGTTGTTGTTATTATTATATGATACATAGCTCATGGATTAAATCATATATGCCAACCTCACTCACTTTCAATATGGAAGTAATTTCTTCACATAATACGAATACCACACAGCTACAGAGAATGCTCTGAATCAAGGGCCAGTTTTCCGAAATCTGACTGAGGCTCAGGAAAGGGGAGGGGAGGGGAGGGAATTGCATAATGAGATTCTTTTAAAAAAAAATTGAAAAGTTCAAAAGTAAGTTGGGTCTGTCTTTCAATGACTGACCGATATTAGGATTCATTTAAATATATATATATAGCTCTGTCTTCTTGAAAGTTATGTCTCTGCTTTTGCAGATAAATGCCCAGAACATATAAAAATAATAGAAAAGATTTTGCTGCTGTCAAAATTCTTGAGTAGAAGCAAGATAAAATACCTTCTCTACAAAAATGGTAAATCAAATTACAGGATACACTGATAATGTCTAAATTGACAAACTACTTGTAGGTTAAGGAAGACAGAGAACAAACTTTTTATTTGAAAAATGAGCATCTTTTCCTGCCCTACCCCCACTGGAATATGCATTGTAAATAGATATTAGAGAAAAGAGTTATTTTGTCATATTATATGACTGATTAGCTGATATCTTTTTCATATTTTCCTTTGACAAATTCATGGTAACTAAGAGGTAGATCACACTAAATTGAAAGGAGTTTACTCTCAGGTAACTGCACCTAGAATTGTAACTATGGTAACTCAGAAGGTTTTGGCATAATCCTTTGTACTTATTCAGATATCACACTGTGTTCGCTTGAGTTTAATTTTGGTAAATTTAGAATTTCAGACTTAAAAAGTAGTTATTTGCAGGAATATACATATACATCATGGTGTAGTGCTTAAGGACTCCTCAGCCATGGAAACATGCTGGATAACTTTGGGCCAATCACTCACTGTCAGTCCAATCTATCTCATAGGGTTGTTATGGGGATAAATGGAAGAAATATCCCTGTGTAAACTGTCTTGAGCTTCTGGAGAAAAGGTGGGATATACATGTGACAAGTAAATAAATGAATAAAATCTGAAAGGCAATACTTTGTTCTCTAGCATTTCTCCAGATAGTTATGATATAATCCCCCCTCTTCAAAACCAGTTCCCTTCTATTGAGCATTCTTATCCATTATATAAATAAATCAAGCAACACAATTATCTTTTCAATATACAAATATGTCCTGTAGGGATGAATACATTCATAACTATCATCTGTTTTTAATGTATATATACAACAAAGGAACAAACCTTAATCAGCCATTACCTTTTGCTGTATCCTTAGCCTTGGAAAGAAAAACAAATCCTGCTATAGCTGTTGTGACTTGAGGATGTTGGAAATGACTAAATGACCCTCATTACCCAACCAATATCAGATTTGGAGATGAGATTAATTCCCAACGGGATTTCATGAGAGCCTCCTGCTTCTCTGTTTATCTCAGCTCATTTCCAAATTTCATTTGCACCATCTGGAAACACAGCGTGTCTCCAGTTACCAACCCCAATACTCTAAAAGGAAGAGGGAGAAGGATACATTTTAAAGCAGACATACCTTCTCCCAGCTCACCATTAGCTTGGAAGCAATTTATTATCTTGATGGTTTCTACTGTATGTTTTCTGCCAAGGCTAGCACAAAAGAAATCAAGTGGGATTCAGACATGAGCATGCTTATCTAAATAGCAATCACAGAAGTGTGTTTGAAATTATAAGGCTCTAATAATAGCTCAATTGCTTTAGACTGCATTAGGATCACTGAGTCAGGCTAGAAACTGTTCAGGGAAAAGAAAGCCCAACAGATTAAATTGACTAAACTACCTTTTAATTTTGGCTGGGAAAGAGAGCAAAATTGGGAAAGGGCAATGAAAGGAAGGAATGGAGAAAATTGAGACTTGACATGAACAGATGCAAGTCTAATAAAGTTGACAAAATTGGAGTCACTTCTACCAGTTTGGCCTCTTAGGGCTTTCCAGGAAGTGATTATGCATGCCACAGAAAAGATGTAAGTGCCAATATTTGTTCCTGGATGCATGCAAAGCATCTCTGGCTAGTGTCTAAAAATGACTTGAACCAGTCAGTTTGCCCCAAGGAATCTGCTAATGCTTATCCTGAAATTCTTTTTGTGGAAATGATCCTGGATGGATGGATGGATGGATGGAAGGAAGGAAGGAAGGAAGGAAGGAAGGAAGGAAGGAAGGAAGGAAGGAAGGAAGGAAGGAAGGAACCGACCGACCGACCGACCGACATGAAGATTGTCATTGGGCTAGAAAAAATTCAGACATTGGATGAGAGGTGGGAAGACCTTTATAATATAGGTCATTGTCCAGAATGTGTATTCTTCTTGGGAGATCTGAATACTAGAAGTCATTTTTCTCCTTTTGGTGCTCTCCAGATGAGTTGAATTACAACTCCCATCAACCCCAACTAACATGATCACATAGATCAGGAAAATAAGCAGTAAGGGTCTAATGGTCCAAAATGAGGCCGGGGGGCAAAGACATGGAGAATCTGAGTCCATTTAACCCTGCCTGCTTATGATGGACATACAAGGTGGCTGAATTCACACATCATGCAAAGCTGACTTTTTAAAAACCTATGGTTCCATTACATATATTGGAAGGGCAGTCAATATATCATGTCTTCTATTATTTTTTAGTACCAAAAGCAACTTGAGATCTGAGAAATCCATTAGTGCGTTTCTCATATCATAAGGGATTGATTTTTTAAAAAAAAAATTATTCCAAAATGAAGATTTGCCTCTTTCCCACACATAGCATGGCATCAGAATAAGCTGGTTTACTAATGATAATTTTGTAAAGTGATATATGTCTAATTTATAGTTGGAAGTAATAGAAGGTGTTACTGCAGGTGGTGTTGCTTTCTATTATACAACTTTTCATCACTCTGAGGTCTTCCAAATTGCTGACATATCCCAGCATGAAAAGTTCCCAGCGGGAAGAGTTCTCTTACCATGTCATAGGATTTAAATATGGAAGCCCCAAATGCTGCATATTGCCAATGCATTGAAAATGATGGCTATTTAAACCTACCTTTTGGCTGGCACTTAACTAAATAAGTGCCAGAAAGCCATACCCCACCTAGAAATATTTGTCCAATGTTCTCTTTCCTTTGAAAGAAGTTTCAAGAGCATCTACATTTGTCATAAAACTGAATGAGAACTGAAAGAAAACAGAACCTAAATAAATAAATAAATGCAGGAATTTTATCCCATTACACACACCAAAACAAAAGTGTTGTGCGGTCAAACTGGACTTCCTGTCTCACAGAGGAAATGCACAAAATAATTGCAGAATATTACTTGGAGTGAGCTGCAACATCTTCTATACTTCTATACCTTTTCGGTGATAAATAATACTTAATGTTTGGCCAAATAAAGGGCAAAAGGGCTGCTCGTAGGCTGTGGAAAAAACTTACCTGTGTGAAATAAAGAAGTCTCTTCTTCTAGCCCTTAGCAAAAAGAAAAATGGCTGATTAAATCAGCTAGATGATTTCATCTGAAAATGGGTTTGGTCAATGTTATATAGGCAGAATTACAGACTAATTGATGAAGCTGCAATCAAGTATAAAGGCACAGTCACTCCAGTTCTCGCAATGGTAAGGCTTCTCCCCTCAGGATGTATTTCTTCTGAAGGTCACAAAATACTTACTGATAGTTTATAATATTTACATTTATTTCTTTGTACATTCTCCTTCATGAAAATCAATTTTTAATATCAAAGCAAGAGGTGAAAGATCTCGACTAATTGTTTTCTATATTTGTCTGATACTTTTAGAACTTATTATTTATTATAGAATGATGCCCTTTAAACATTGTAATTTTCTATTTGTAGAAAACTCACCTGGAACAATGGAAGCACAATAATTCATATAGATTTCAAGATATAGCTATTAAAAAGTCAAATATGAAATCACTGGATTTTTTTCTTCAGAAAGATCAGTAGCACCTCATTGATTTCAGTATCTACAAATAAGTACTACAGTCCCAAAGGAATCACAAAAATAAAGTAAAATTTCTCAGTATTCCACCTTATTTTAAAAACTTACCACACAAAATTCAGATCATTTGTTGGGGCTTATTTATAAGTTGCTGTTGGACTACAAGTCAACCAGTCAAAAACTATATAATTAAATAGATGCAGAATTTAAATAGACTATTGACATGCAACAATGGAAATATCAGTGAAAGAGAAAAATCAAATTTACTGCTAATTACATTTAGAGAAAACTAGTATATGACTGGTGGCACATTGCTCCAGTATTGATTACAAAAACAGACAATTTATTTTCTAGAAATTGTTGGAAATGTAGCAATCAAGTCAGATCAGTTTTTGATATTGGTGGCAATGTTATAAAGCTTAACCGTGTTGGAAAACAATTTATAATACACTGAAACCAATTGTAAACGTGGATTTGTCTTTTCAGACTCTGATTTTCTTATTAAATGTTACTAAACCTTATATTTTTACAAAGAGTACAGAACTGGCATGGTACATAGTAACAGCTGCTATGATTTTTTATGCTGCTTATTGGAAATTATGAACAATTCCTTCCTGGCAAGAACAACAAGTTATGGAATATGCGTCGGTGTTAAAACTATTTGATAAAAGCAATCTGATAAAGAATTTAACAATGCAGAAACCATTTTTGGATTACAATCTTACCAGGCTTGTACCACATACAAAGTTTCAGATTTTCCTAATATAAGATTATATTCTATTTTTTTAAAATGACCTGTGAAACTCACATAATTTTTCAGATTAGACAGAAATGTAATGTACACATTTACTCATTTATATACTAACAGCTCTGTGGAAATTCATCTCTTAATCCAATTTCCACGAGATCTGCTCCCCATTGAGTGGTATTTGTGTGTGTGTGGTGGGGGGTTGTATGCTCTCAGCCACCATCTTTACTTTTTCACCCCTCCAGGACACACAGGATTGCATTTGAGCACCATAGCAATCCTTCAGTCCAGACCTTTCCTTCTATCTGATTTCAATTATAAACATCAGCTCTTTGTATTGATGACCCTACTGTTCATGTATTTCCTATGACACTAAGCTAACCTTAGACAGGATGAGGCCTATGGATATCAAAGTGAATCTTTGTGGTTGACAGTTTTCCTGCGATACCTCACTTGATTTTTTTTTTCAACAATGGAGTCTGCTTTCTGCAAACAAAATGATGCCTTCTGAACATCCCCTAGGTGTTCTTAAAAAGTAAGAATGGTGTGTGACTGCACTGCAGTGCTGAAATAGCCCACTTGTCCAGAAAATCAGCAAACAAACGGACAGTTTTGGAGTGGCAGACAGAAGTTGATTGGCACGCTCACCATCCTCGCCTTCTAATAAGTTGGTGTTTTATGACAGGCTATGACCAGGCAAAGGGTTCATGACAGCCATTTTTTGGTAGCACCCACCACATGCTTTCAAAATGTAAAATGGCCCCAACATTCCAAAATGTTACTACAGTACTCTAACACTAAGTCATAATGTGACATTTTGCAATGTATAAATTTAGCCATTGGCAAAATGTGTTTTGGGGCTTGGTGTTAGAGTCAATTAGACTTGCTCAACAAGCCATGGTCAGCTCAAACCATGGTTTATAATGTATGACTCCAGCTATCCAATTCATACACTTCTTCAGAGGGATTCCAATCTAGTAAATGACAATTGTCAGATAATCTCTACTACATTAATGATATATGCCCAGCTCAACTTACCCAAACCGTTATATTATTCCACTGTATTTTCTTATTATCCCCAAACCATAGGCAGGCTTTATATATCACACTAAGCAACAATTAGTTATAATCACTGCTTGTTGAATAAGCCAGAATCCATGGTTTTCAGAAAGACAAACCATTGTTTATGAACCACACTGGCTAAGATTACAGTTAATGAGTCAGACGTACAAAGCACAGTATGTGAGTTCTGTGACAGAACTGGAAGGGACTCTGAGACCTAATTTAGTTCCAATCAATTTTTTATTGAAAGCAAATATTTTCTTGGAAATAAGTCCCACAAAAATCAATAATTCATCTTTTTATTAGGCTATAGAAACAATACATTTTCCAAGTTGTAGACAAGGATGATTTTAGTGTAATTTGCTAAATCCATTGCTAAAGTATGTGTATATTTGTCTCTCTTGTGTGTTTGAATGGGAAGAGGGAGGGAACAGAAAATATGCCAGTAACTGGAATCTGATCCTAAGGCTTAAATTCTAATGCAACAGATATATAAAACTAGACAAGTCAAGACGAGTGACATTCAACTGCAGCCAGGCCAAAATGAAAAGAGATTAAATGCTGCACTTTCTGTGATTAAGTTTACACAGCCCACATGGCCTAAGCTCTTGAAGGTTTGGAGCATTTTAATTCTACAGATATATTTTAATTCCCTCTGTTTCTGCACATGGCTCATTTTGCAATTTGCAATGAGGCTACCAAAAACACATTCTTCTACTAAAGGACATATGCCCTCTCTTTACCATAAACTGTTTCATGTATACTAATTGTCCTTCAAGTTTTGTCCTTTCTCCAGGCTTCATTTTTCCCCCACGGGATCATTTCAAATTTGAAGTTTCTGTTTGATTATCTTTTGCTACACCAATGAAATCCAAGATGGGTCCTTACCATCAGTGAAACAATCAGATTGAACAACAGATTTTCAAGTTTTAACATTCAAGTGAATTGGGGAGCAGGGAGAACACGAGTGTGTTCACTGCACATCTCTCTGCTTAGCTGGGGTCCCTAGAGAAGACTGTATGCACTCTCTTTATTTATTTAACTTGATTGCAGAATATATCATGAGAAATGCTGGACTAGAAGAAATAGAAATTGGAGTTTAATTTGCCAGGAGAAGTTGCTGATGGCTGGCAGTGATGACGATTTAGGGATTATTTGTTCTGCTGCTCCATTAAAAAAAACCAACCTAAAATTATGTCATGGTAATAGACTTTCTCTTCCTAAATTCATAGGGATGGTGACTGTAGCCATGAACTAAAGAGATGTCTCCTTCTTGAGAGAAAGAATCTGGTAGATCTACACAAAATATTAAAGTACAAGGGCATCACACTGACAACAAAGATGCATATTATCAAGGCCTGGTTTTCTCAGTTAGGAAAACTATTCTGAAGAATTCTAAGTCTTGAAGAAAATATCCACTTTTCTTCACCACTTTGTTTTTTATACAGCACTTTCTTTATGTAATTACTTGGAACTCTGCCCTTTTTCCAAGAAACTAATTTGTAACATTCATAAACTGTTTCTAGGTCAGCTCCAGAATAAATCTGTGTGGTAAATTATTGGGACTTTCCCAAAATGTAAGCAGTGACTCGTTGGGAATTAGAATTTGAGTCTCTCAGATCCAAGTCCAAAAGTAAATATTCTGGGATAATTGCTTTCTTTTGTCTAAGGAATTATCTTCCCCTAGAGACTTCTCACCACAGAAATGATTCAATTATCCCTGATCATTCTAATTTCTTTCTTTAATGTTGATTGTTAATGTATATACCATTCTTTTTTTTTTTTTTTCAAATTATGGCTTAATTTGGTTAGTCTCTTTGTGATTAATATATTGCTACCTACTCAAGGACCTTAGAAAGATGGGATGAACATCTGTTTCTAAAATTTAGCCATATGTAACCATGATTTATTTGCAGTTAATGTGCCAGCACTTGATATTTATGAGTTTGTGTTCCAACCCCCTTACCTTATTACACTTCTGTGACAAAATTGGATGGTTCATTGGAATTACTACATTTGTGATATATGGCAAGAGGCAATCAATTAGGAGACAAGCTTTAGCTCAGTGATATATAATACAACGAAATGGATATTTTGCATGTCTTGGTAGTTTGTCAATAAATGTTGCATTCCTATAGAGATAGACAATTCTACACATTGTATGCACATGTGTAGAACCCACATGAATCAACCCCCCAGAGAACCCTTAAATTCCACATGCATTGATGGCAATCAATCGGCAACAAGAATGTCCAACCACCCAAGAATCTATGGATTATGTATGGCTTTATATTGCTACAAAATGCTACATGTTTCATGGCTCAGCAGGAATTCCCTTAGTGCTGGCATATAAAATGTGATCTTGAATCCAACGAGCCCTATTATAATACAGTCCGTTTGCATGAAAAGAATTTCCTGAAGGCAGATTAATGAAAGCATTTTGTCATTCACTCTGTCCTGAGTCTGCACTTCCAGCATTTGAAATGAAAGTATAAGTTAGACTTCAGCAGCCTATATGAATGAGAAAGAAAGCTGTTTCTTTTCTTTCCATCCAGGGAAGGTAGCAGAGTTTATTTAACTCTAAAGAACTAGTAGGAGAAGTGACAACCTAAAAAACACTCCAAAGAGAATTTGGAATTTTCGTCTATATATAAAACTGAAACAAGCAATTGCTGCTGCAGAAATGTCTTTAAAAAAAAAAAAAAGCATTTTCAGAGCAATATGGAAACTATTTTATTTTTATCTAAAGTAAAACAACTAAAGATGTCCCAGAACAGCTAATGAAGATTAGTAATAAGATAGCTCATACCTTTGGACCTATACAATGCAAAAAATAATATATAGGGGTTAAAGGGAGGGAGAAAAAGGAAGGAGGAGATGAAATCATGCCCCTTCCATGAACAGAACCAAAGGTCACCACTGATTGGTTTTTATATTACTTTTATGCTGTGTTACCTATTTTATGTAGTTGCACTTTTTAATAAGTTTTAATTGGTTGGACACCTGCCTTTGGTAGGTAGTCAACTTTCACTGATCTCCAAAGTTAAGCAGGGTCAGCTCTGGTTACTACTTAGGTTGGAGACCACCAGAAGACCCAAGGCTGTACCCTAAACTGGGAGTAAGAAGCAAACCGACAAGCAAACATCCATGAAGCAGGTAATGGCAAATTACTTCTGTAATGCTCAGATGTAGCCATTAGGAGTCCAGTCCAAATCAAGGGCAACTTTAGTTCACTCAGAGAATCTGTAATTTGGAGATATAATAAGAACGATCTATTATTTGATGCTAATCAGAAATATAGTAGGAGCTAGAGTTTCCCAGGACAGGAACGCAGACAAGAGACTGTCATTCAGAAATGATTATGGGAAATGCAAAGTGGGATACCCATTATTCAGTGGAAATTAAAGTCAAGAGGATATACTGTAAGGTAGAGCTTCAGCCTTAAATTTCAGATGCAATCAACTGATGTAAATGGCATTCAGTTCTGATGTTATTATAAAGATCCAGTTAAAGCTGTATTGGTACTGGGGAGCTTCTAATCTATCTAGGGAGCCTGATATCACTTTTTAAATGAAATGTCCCAGCCAGCAAGGTCTTTGCCTACACTAGTTGGTAATTATAGAAATGGAAGCCCAGCACATCTAAAGGATGCCAGATTGGAGAAGGCTGTGCAGTAATGGGCCTGCTTCCTTTTTCCTTTCTCCAAGTTTTCTTTTCTCCAAGTTTTTAACTCAAGTCATCCAGCTTATGGGAGCTGTAGAAGATACCCTGGATCCATGGCTTCTGCTTTGTGGGGTGCTGCAGGGCTCCTGTCCTGTTTAACATCTACATGAAGCGACTGTGTGAAGTCATCCAATGGTTCAGAATAAGGTATCATCAATATGTGTCAGCCTTGCAGGGCAGACCAGATAGGAAACACGACCAGATGAGCTAATTCTACTTTATTGTAAAGCTACATTGACAGAATCTTGCAAGTCTGAAAGTACATTTCTCCCCCATCTCATTTACAACCCAAGAAACTAGAGAGGGTCCCTTCTGAGCCTCTTGCCCTACCCACTATTCAGCTGTAGGCTATGCTGTCTCTTACCTGACTGTTCCCTTGGCAGTGTCTCTTTGCCCAGTCTCCCAAGGTCATTCCCAAATACCATTAAAGTATGTGGATGATACCCAGCTTTATATCTCTACCTTAAACCATCTGACTGATGCCATGGTGTCTGGAGATTGTGGGGATCTGGATCTCGAATAACAAGCTTCAGCTCAATCCTAGCAAGGTTGAATGGCTTTGGATTTTAGAACCCCAAGGTTCTGAGGACCTTCCATCTCTTGTTCTGAATGTGTTGCCCCTAACAACACCTGTGAGCTATTTGAGGGTCCTCCTGGACTCATGGCTGCTGCTCAAACAGCAGGTGGCAGCCGTGGCTAGGAGGGCCTTTGCACAACTACATGTTGTGTGCCAATTACACTCATTCCTGGACCAGGAGGTCCTGCTCACAATCACTCATGCCATGATCACCTCCCAGTTAGACTACCGCAACACACTCTATGTGGGACTGCCCTTAAAGAACATTCAGAAGTTGGCTGGTGTGGGTCTTCCGGGCTGTGTGGCCGTGTTCTTGAAGTTTTGTTTCCTAACATTTCGCCAGCACCTGTGACCGGCATCTTCAGAGTGCAGGAGCACAGACAGGAGCAGTTCTCTCTGTGCCCAGGGTGATGTGACCCTTTTGTGGGTATTTATAGAGATCTGAGGGGGAGGGAAAGGGGGGGATTAGGGGTGTGTGTGTGTGGGGGTTGAGTTACTGAGTGGCTGCTTGTTTTGGTGTCAGCATCTGTGTGTATCTTCCTGGGGATTAGGCAGGGTTTTTTCTTCTATTGAATTGTTAATGAGGGGCTGCTGGGGGTGATTAGCAAGTTCATTGTGTGAACTGTTCACATATCCTGGTGGTTGAGCTGAGTTCCTTGACCTTTTGCAGGCTGTATTTTTTCAGGATTGGTAGTCAGAAGGGTCACATCACCCTGGGCACAGAGAGAACTGCTCCTGTCTGTGCTCCTGCACTCTGAAGATGCCGGTCACAGGTGCTGGCGAAACGTTAGGAAACAAAACTTCAAGAACACAGCCACACAGCCCGGAAGACCCACACCAGCCATCATATGCCGGCTGTGAAAGCCTTCAACAATACAACATTCAGAAGCTTTATCTGGGTACAAAATGCAGTGGGGCAGGGAGTTATGGTTACCTTTTGTTTGGTGCACCTGAAACCTCTGCTCTGTGAGCTGCGTTCATTGCCAGTATGTCTCTGGTTTTAATTCAAGGCCCTGGTAGTGACCTACATGGCATGGGACTGGGTTTCTTGGAGAACTGTCTCTCCTCAGTTGTATCTACCCATCCTGTGAGATCTAGCAGGAGAGACCTGTTTCAGGTCCCGTCCATTAAGGAATGTTAACTGGCAGTTCCACAGAGAAGAGCTTCTGTCATGGTGCCTGCCCTCTGTAATTAGAGACTAGGCTTCCCCTGACCCTACTGGCTTTCTGTAAGACCCTAAAATCCAATTTTGTTGCTGAGCCTCGGGCCCAGGGTGTGTGGGTAAGCCCTATATCTCAGTTATGTTGACTGTGTTGTTGGTTTTATGTTGCCTCCTAAATTTGTTATTTATTGTTTTGCTATGATGGATTTATCATGTTTTTGTTTTTATTCTCTGTTAGCTGCCCAGAGTCATGTATGAGATGCACAGCTGTGTAAATTGAATGAATAGATAAATGGATAAATAAATAAAATTCATGCTAATAGTTAATGAATATAGCACACGCAGGGTTGCTATGGCATTGTTAACATTACTAGATTTGCTTCTAAGCCTTGTCTAACCTTGCTGACAATTGATTAATGGGTAATTGGTTCCAAATGAAGAAAGAAACCTTACATTTTCTGTAGGGGTTTTAACATTTCTTAACTCGACTTAGGTATCCCTTAGCTGAAATCTTCTCTCCAGCTGTTTTGGCATAAGAGTTGATAAATACTGCAGACATGCGAGTTACATCATTGCTTTGTTTCAGCAACAGTTGTCAGAGTGGATATTAGGTTTTAGAAAGCCATTAAGGGCTCAGTTGGAATGAAGGTTCTGCTTCCCACTAGGTCTCAGATAACAAAACACCATCTTTGTAACTGTGCTATCATCAATGATTGATATTGCAATCACTGTCTTTTGCACATTTACACTTTGTAAAAACAAAAAAAACCCCTCCCAGATGTATCATTTACATATGAAGCTTCATTGTAACAAAACGACCATTGATTCACTCAGTTCAGTTTTGTTTACAATCTCTGGTAGGGTAAACAACAGTCTTTCCACCCTTACATGGAAACTTCTGTCAGCAAAGCATGTGTCCTGCCATTGTATTACATGGTAATGGGTTTTGGGGTAGCTTTTTGGCTCCTACTGTTCAAATTCTGCTTTTGTACCTGTCAGATGGAAATAAGGACTCTAGTCCATAAAAATGTAAATGCCAAGAAACTACCTTTATGGATAGTGGGAATGTGCAAAATTTGTTGGTAGTCTCTAGTGTCTTGGGAGTGTGCAAGTAACTAGGTTGAAGTATTCTGTAGTATCTTGGAAGTGCTTACTTCCAACAGCTTACCACCTGAGGGGCGGGCTGCCCCCACTCGCCTGGCCTTCCGTAAAAGCATGAAAACATGGCTATGCCAGATGGCCTGGGGCCTGACGTTGGTTCGCATTGCTGGAATTGGCTGGTGGGATAATTGATACTGTCAGAAAACGACAGACACGGGTTCGGTTATCCAGTAGACAGAAGTTTTTATTGGGCACGTTTGCAAAGGTGGGTCCCTCCCGCAGCAATGGAGGAACCCCGAAGCAAGGTCTGACAGGTTTTTATACCCCCTATCTGTCCTCCCCCTCCTACGAGGGCTTGGCTCACAATCTCACCTTTTTTACCGCCCCGGAGCGCTGCTAATTAACCGCAAAACCGCAGACATTCCACTCAATCAGCGCAATACACATTCCAATCCCCACTTGACCCGACAGCCGCCCCCTGCCGTTTCTCTCCACTCTGGTGCGAACGTGCCTCTTGCCTGCAGTCTTTCCTCCCTCCTGCCGTCCCTCTCCACTCTGGTGCGAGTGTGCCTTCTGCCCATCCTCCCTCCTGCCGTCCCCCCAAGGCTGCCCCATGGTGCACAGCGCTCTCCCCTAGCAAACATGGTTCGTTTGAGGCCCTCACTTCTCCCTGCCTTCTCACAATCCCCCCTTTTTCTTTTCACGCCTCTGTTGGGCCTCAAACCTGGCTAACAGGATTGCTCCCTCGTCCCGGACCCGGGGCTTCACACACTGGGACAGGTAATTCCCACAAGCAGGGAGGCATTGCATTAAGCAACATACTAGGACCAGTAAGGCAATGAAGCCAATGGCTAGTACAGAAAGTTGTTTTAACCAAGCAAAGTTAGGTAACCAACTAGTGAGCCACGACCAATTCCATCCCTCTGGATCCTCGGATATGCGAGAGGCTAAGGTCTTCAACTTGGCTAGTTTTGCTTCAATATAATTCTTATTGTTGGTTAGGTTAAAGCAACAAAGACCTTGAAAAGATTCACAGCCTTGTCCTGCCCTTAATAGGAGATAGTCTATAGCTATCCGATTTTGAATGACCGCCCTCCTGATCTCAGTGACTTCTTCAGTGAGGGCTGCAATGAGAGAGGATGTAAGGTTGACACTTTTAGCCAGGAGGCAGGCCACCTTCCTTAGGTCCAGGTAAGTTCTTCCGCTTAGTGCAGGAACCCCTACTAAGGAGAGGGCCAGAGCCATGGCTTCTGTTTCGGACAAGAGTGTCACATCACTCTCACAATCAGATGGCAGCTCCCTTTTTCTTTTTCTCTTTTGATGGGTGCGCTTGCATTGGAGGCAGGGCATATAGAGAGGTCAGGCGCCCTATGGCACAAGGGCCCCCTGAACTATAGGCTGGAACATAGGTGTAAGCTTCATGTCCACATAACAAAAAGAAACCTTTAGGTAGGTATAGAGGGGTTGAGGCGTAAGGGATATTATAGACCCCTCCACAAGTGAAAGCAGGACCTTTTGAGGGCAATGGGGGGGTACGGTTCTGGGTATTGTTGAAATATACACATTGAGTTGCATTGGTTATCCCCAAGAGATTTAGAGCCATTTGCCTTTGATTAGTCCAGGGTCTTGGTATGGGAGAAGACCCAAAATGATAGAACATACCCCCACGGGGATCATCCCCAGTGATCAAAGCTGTCTGTGCCAATTCTACGCCTTTATGTTGGTCATCTCCTCCCCTGCCTTAGTTCAGTTCCTTTTAAGTTTTACTTTGAGTCTGTCTCCCGGTTGGGCAGTCCATGGTCGGGGGTCGGGAGCTCGCTTAACCCGATGGTAGTGGGTCCAACCCCCCTGTCAGGTCCGAACCGCTGATTCAGTTGTCAGGAGAACTTGGTATGGTCCCTCCCAAGACGGCTTCAGCTTCTCATCCTTCCACGTCTTTATCAGGACCCAATCCTCTGGCTTGTGGGGGTGTTGGTCTTTCAGCAAGGGGGGCCGTTGAGCGAGGAGTCCCTGTTTTCTTAGAGACAAGAGAGATTGTGACAGTACCAAGAGATACTTTCTCAGGAAGGCATCCTTTAGCTCGGGGATAGGCTCTCCCATTGGAGCCAGGAAAGGTCTTCCCATCATCAGCTCGAATGGGGAGACCCCCACATCCTTGCGTGGGGCTGTCCGCATTCGAAGCAGGGCAACCGGAAGTGTCTTTGTCCAAGGTAGCCCTGTTTCCAATCCCAGTTTGGTGAGATGTTGCTTCAACACCCCGTTGGCCCTTCCCACTTTCCCATTGGAGTCAGGATGCCAAGGGGTGTGGAGTTCCCATCGAACCCCCAGGCTCCAGTACCACGGCTTTACAGTGTCTATCAAAGCCTGCACCCCCCAGTGAGACCCTTCGTGCAGTTTCTCCACCATCCCCCTCATGTCAGCACGGCTCACTACTGGGGTCCCCTCAATTGTAACCCAATGACCTGCTTCCTCCCTGCAACCTTCCCTTTCCAGCAGCTGTGAGTAAACCCCGTTCCAGCCAAATTTTCCCGAAAGTGTGCACTACTCCCCAGGCATATCGCGAGTCTGTGTAGACGGTGAGGGACACTCCCTTTCCCAACTCTAGTGCCCGTTTCAAAGCGTGCACTTCACACAGCTGAGCCGACCAATCCCCTGGTAGTGCCCCCTTCTCTATTGTCTCTCCCTCTGCCGCCACTATCGCATACCCTGACTTCCTTTGTCCCTGCTCTACTCGGCTAGACCCATCCACAAACCAGACCTCACCCTCCTCCAGCGGGACCTCCTGCAGGTCCTCCCGGGTCTTTGTTTGCAGCTGCAACAGGGTGGAGCACTCGTGCTCTGCCGGCTCCCATTCTTTCCACTCTCTCGCAAGAAACTCCGCTGGGTTCAAATTCCTGTCTGTTCCTACCACCACATCAGGACTTATCCGGAGAACTGTCTCATATTTCAACATCCTTCCTTCTGTCATCCAAGCAGCCGCCTGCTGACTAAGCACACTTAAGATCTGATGGGTTGAATGGACAATCACGGGGCTCCCAAAAGTGAGGTTTTTCCCTTCTGTCACTAGCACAGCAGCGGCAGCCACTGCCTGCACACAAGTCGGCCATCCCCTCACCACTGGTTCTAGGGCTTTGCTCAGGAAGGCCACTGGTTGATATTTCCCAGCCCGTCTCTGAGTCAGCACTCCAATGGCAGTTCCCCCATGGGCTGTAACGTATAGGTGAAAGGGGGGGCCAAGTTCGGTAGAGCCAGAGCCGGGGCCGTCACCAGGCTCCTTCGTAATTCTCCCCACTTCTCTGTGTCCCCGTCTGTCCATTCTACCCTGTCAGATGATCCTTTCAACTTCTCATACAGAAACTGAGCCTTGCTCATGTACTCATCTATCCATAGCCGGCAATATCCTACTAGACCCAGAAACCGCCGCACCTCCGTTTTAGTATGAGGGGGCTTCAACTGCATTATCCCCTGTATCCGAGAAGGATCAATCAACTTCTCGCCCTTCCGGAGTACATGTCCTAAATACTTGACCTCCCTTTCCACAAATTGGACCTTCCCTTTTGACACCTTCAATCCTTCTTCAGCCAACCAGTTCAATAAAGCCACTGAATCTTCTCTCACCTTTACTTCCTTCTCTCCAGACACCAACAAATCATCCACATACTGCAGCACCCGAGAACCCCCAGGGGCCCGGAACCCCTGGAGTTTCTCTTCCAATGCCTGTCCAAACAAGAGGGGGCTCTCGGTGTACCCCTGGGGCAGCACCGTCCATCTCAGTTGTTGCTTCAGCCCACGCCTCCCATCCCAGGACAGCGGGTATTGGGCTTGCCGCAAACCCGTCACCCCTGGTTTCAAGGGGATGCTAATTGGGGCGATGCGAAACCGACCCGCCCCCCCCTCCCCTGCCCATACCTCAGGGTTCACAACCTCCACGTCCGCCTCTCGCAACAAACACATCCTTTCTGCCTGTTCCACATTCCACAGCTCCACTACTAGACTACCCATTAGATCCCTTCCCAGCAAGTTCACTCTCGCCTGTGGGATCAGTAACACATCTGCAGTTACCTCCTTCCCATTCCACTCCAGTCTCACTCCCTCCAGTACGTCTGCCTTGACCGGAGAGCCTCCCACCCCCATCACTGATACCGACGTGCCCCGGGATTTTCGCAATCCCTGGGATCGGTTGGCACAGCGATGTTCGAGAGGCTCCAGTGTCCACGAGGAACTGCTGTTCCTCGCCAGTGGGACCCACCGTGATGTTTACCAAGGGTTCCCCGTGGGTCCCGGTTGGGGAACCATGACCCCCCTAGTCGTACAGGGGGAAACTCCTCTCATGTTCTCCCGATGTTCAGCATTATTGGGATCCCAATTTGGGTCTGCCAGAGGGAATTTAGTATCTGCGGCCGGGGCATTTGGGACATTTGCATTCCTTCGCTCCCAAGCCCCGAGCGCAGCTCGCCGAATCTGGCCCCTCTCTTCTGGCGTATAGAGGTGGGCTAAAATGTAATTCAGTTCCCCCAGGAGTATTCCACCGGGCCGAGAAAAAGTTCCAATTGTTCGGCGGCGGTATGGGCGTTCTCTTGCATACGAGGGAGGGTCTTTTAATTCCCTCAACTGGGAACCGTTACGTAACTGGTGACGGTCACCCCCTGTGCGTTCGTTCCGTTCGGGACTTCCCGGACGGGGAAGGCACTGGCCGAACTTAGAATAAAGGGCAAGTTCTGAATGTCTTGGTTCAGCTGGTCCAGCTCTTTCCGCAGCCCGGGATAGGGTGGGGGCGCCGGAGGGGGAGCGATAGGAAGAGGAGGAGGAGGAGGAGGTGGCGGCCCCCATTGAGGTCTAGTCAGCCAGAGGTCCTCCTCATCCTCCTGTTCTTTTTGGACAAAAATTTTGGCTAACTTGGGTCGAGGCCCCTCCCAATGAACATGGAACCAGACTTCCACATAGGGTTCCTGTGTTAACATTTTATGCTCCACAATGTAGTTTTTTTTTTTTTTAGTTGGGTCACCCAGTAATTTCTGGGGATTCCAAGAGTATCCCAATGGTAGGGGAATTCGGGGTCCACTAGTGAATATTTTGGCCATTCTTTAGTGCACAAAGTTATCATGGTCGGTTTTTCCAGACCCCTGGTGAATGGACACAACCAGGGTGTCTCCCATTGTTGCAACAATTGTCCTAATGGAGAATCTGTGGGGATTCCCCCTACTGCGTTTTTCCCACTGGCCCCTGGCCTTACACTCTTACTCTGCGCCTTACCCATCCTTCCTGACTACGTTTCCCACTTTACAGAAGGTCCCGGACTCTTCTGTCCCCTTGCGGCGTCCAACGCCTCGTAACCACGCTAATCTCCCCGAGATTATGGGTAGGTTGTACTCACCAGACCTCCCAGAGGTCCCCTCGTCGGCCGACTTCCTCTTTACTTCTGTCTGACTGGCGATTGGAGTCCCGTCCTGGACCCGACTCCGGGGAAAACGGGAGACACCTCAACGGGGTGTTACGGCCGATTACTCACCGGTTCCCCACAGTCCGGTCCACGTCGAGGACTCCTGGCTGGCTCGCCAATTTTGTCAGAAAACGACAGACACGGGTTCGGTTATCCAGTAGACAGAAGTTTTTATTGGGCACGTTTGCAAAGGTGGGTCCCTCCCGCAGCAATGGAGGAACCCCGAAGCAAGGTCTGACAGGTTTTTATACCCCCTATCTGTCCTCCCCCTCCTACGAGGGCTTGGCTCACAATCTCACCTTTTTTACCGCCCCGGAGCGCTGCTAATTAACCGCAAAACCGCAGACATTCCACTCAATCAGCGCAATACACATTCCAATCCCCACTTGACCCGACAGCCGCCCCCTGCCGTTTCTCTCCACTCTGGTGCGAACGTGCCTCTTGCCTGCAGTCTTTCCTCCCTCCTGCCGTCCCTCTCCACTCTGGTGCGAGTGTGCCTTCTGCCCATCCTCCCTCCTGCCGTCCCCCAAGGCTGCCCCATGGTGCACAGCGCTCTCCCCTAGCAAACATGGTTCGTTTGAGGCCCTCACTTCTCCCTGCCTTCTCACAATACTGCTCCCCCCTTCATCTTGAACTGTATATAGGCTTTTTATATAGAATGGTTATTAGTTATTTTATTATGGATATTTATATTTTTATTGCTTTTATTGTCTCGGATTTTAATTGTAAGCCGCCCAGAGTCACCCTCTGGGAGAGATGGGTGGCATATAAATTTAATAAAGAAATAAAAAAATAAGTGTAAAGTAACTAGGCTGAACCAACAAGGGAGTTGAGAATGGGGTCAAAAAGATAATGGATTCACCTAAGTATCCTAGTACCATTGATATCAAGAGAAAGTAAGGCACCCATTGGGCCATCATAAATAGCTCACCCACTGCAGTTTTGTGGGAAAACTCAACCTGGAATGAAATGTTACCAAAACCTTTAGCATGACCTAGAAAATGAAGAGTAGAAAAACATATGAAAGCTTGATATTTTTATGATTACCTAAGGCAGGTAGAGCTCAAAATGGGCTTACTGGAAAAAAAAAATCCTTATTTTCTGAGGTGGATTTGTTGAGCAACGGGAGATCTCCTGCACTGCTCACAAGCTTTGAAATATAATCCCTTGAGAGCAGTGTTCTGATCCCACTCATTCTACTTGAAAGATTCAAGACTATCCTCTTCACCCAGGCCTTTTCCCTCTGAACCAGTGTAGTAGTAATTTTAACTCTATTTATGAGATTTTAAATGCTAATATTTACTATTACTGTTAGCCAACTTGAATGTCCTATGCCAGAAAGGTAGGATATAAATTAAGGACATAAATAAAATAAAAAATGGTATCCATTAAAAAAAAATCATCTTATACATGAAATCCTGGAAAATGAAGGAATTCTGTCTCCCTTTCCACCAATTCATTCTAAGATTATATCCCAGCTATTTGAGCACTTCTAGAATTACTTGCTATCAGGAATCTGGTAGCACCTTTTCACATATTTTGTTAAAAGGCATAAGCTTTTGGGAGTCACAGCTCATTCACTCAGTTGCATTGTTTCTAATATATGAATTGCCATGCTCTTAAGGTCAATTTGATAGACAAAATTTTTAACAGGTTAGGATATTTTCTGTCCTGGAGATAAGTGTTGTCTTACATACACAGACTTTTTTTTTTTCACAACAGTTATCTCCAGGACAGAAAATATCCTAACCTGTTAAAAATTTTGTCTGTCAGGTTCAGAAACAGGATCAAAACCCCCACCAGCACTCGCCTTGAAATGCATGGCTTGGTGAGAGAAAAATATAAGTAAAAAACAAACCCAAAAAAGCCCTTCTTGACCAAGCTTCCTTTTGTGGGTTAATAAGACTAGGATTAGAATGCCATTTCTCTCTCAATTTTTTCATACTTATGAATCTGAAGGTTAGTTGTGATCAGAGTGGTATACCAGAAATGATTTTTTTTATCATCATCATCATCATCATCACAATCAGCTAGATGTTTAGACTAGATTTGGCATTTTTCTCCATCTATTGAGTCCTGGGATAGGCAGATGTGGTTGTTTGATAGTGTTAAAGGTATTGTTGCAGGATATAAGCTGTTCCAAGTAAAGCTGCCTTTTGCAATTGTTTGATAGTGTTTTTGTCAATGCCGATGGTGTTCAAGTGGTGCTCCACATGTTTTGGATTATTATTGTTATTATTACTATTATTTACTATTATATTTTTATCCTGCCTTTATATATATATAACTCAAGCCAGCAAACATACCTAATATTCCTGCCTCCTACTTTCACCTCCTGTGAAATGGGTTCGGTTGAGAGGGTGTGACTCAGACAGCTTTCATGTCTAAGGGACGCTTACAACTCAGTCTCCTGGTTTCTAGGCCAGCACCTTCATCACTACACTAAACTGGTTCTCAGAATAAAATGAATGCTTAGTAAATGGCTCAGCATTGAGCGAGAATAAGACAAGGATGTGCAATCTTCCCTTGGCTCTTTATTCTATTTATAGATAAATGAATAAGAAATGCTTGTGGTAATATCAGAGGTGTGTTGTTAAGAATGTGAATGATCACATGCTTTTGAATGCAGACAATAATGTGTTATTGGCTAAGAACTCCGATGACTTCCGATGAATGTTAGATAGATTGTATGATGCAGTGAAGTCTATAGATCTAAACATTAAGGCATCAAAGACTATGGAATATGGGGTGACCACAAGTTCCATCCCCTACTCTGACAAATTTGAACGTTTGCTGTTGTGTTGGGTGTCTGGAACAGAGGGATACCAGTAATACACCATCCACTCCTGCTGTACAACAATCTCTCTTTTGGATGATTTCTGTCATGACCCTGGACTACCTTAAACTTCTTGTCTTGTGGGATTTCAATGGGCATACTGAATCAGGGCTACCCAAGAAAGCAGGCTTTCCCTAGGTTTATTAATTTTGATCATTCATCCTTCTCTTTCAAATTGCCTGGTTGGAGCACATGAACTGAGCTAAAGTAAGAGGACTGCCTGCTTTTCTTTGCTATTTCTTAGCATGTTTCTCTTTTATTGAGCAGCTGGTATACTTATTCTTTTCTCTTCTTTTTATTTTAATTTTGGTTGCTTTTATTATTCTTCATGAACCTCAGCTCATTTGGAGTTTTAGCTTTTCAAACACCATCTGTACAATTCTGGGCTACTTGACTACTTCTCCTTGGAGAACTGTCCCACTTACATTACCTATACTTTCTGTTTTTCATTTTCAAAACTTTACTAAATGCGTTTGTTTGTCATGTCCTTGCTTTCTTCTACTGCCTTCCATTTTTCTTCACTGAAACAATTTATAATTCTTTTAGTGCCTTCTTTTTAAGGAACTCCTTTCCAAGTTGAGGCTTTTTTCCCCCGTTGGTTTTTCCCATATTCCTCTTTATAATTGCTTTGAGTTTCTTGAACTCTAAAACATGTATTTAGCTAGAGTTTTACTTTTCTTTAAAAATGAAGAACTCTGACATATTGACTTAAGGAAAGCTGAACCTCTTGTATTTTCCTTCACTTTGTGAAAGAGAATGTTGTCTGTAAGGAAAGCAAGAATTTATTGAAAATCATATCTGGCAGAGTTTGCATTCCAGCAGATGTCAAGGTAATTAAATTCTATCACTATTTCATATTTCTTTAATTTTTGAAGGCATCATCTTTATCTTCTCCTTCATTGGGCAGGTGATAAAACACACCAACAATATTGTGTCTATTTATTCCTCCACTTTTGTTAACCCAGATGTGCTCCATATTATCACTATTTACATGAAACCAATCACTTGATGGTGAAATTAAGGCTGTCTCTCCCCTATTAATTTTCCATATGAGCAGTCTAGATCGCTTTTTAAACACTAAATTGTGGATGTAGAGTCCCAAAATGGTTTAATAAGGACTCCTAATCTTCCTATCACTGACAATTGTAGATGCATTGTTACATCTGTGCTTGTTCTATGCAGTTAGGCATCTCTAAGCATAGAAGGGGCTTCACACTGGCACAATGTTATGCTCTTCCTTTGGCTGTTCTTGATGCAAGATATCAAAAGATCCCTTCCTTGGAACATCTGTTGCCCCTAAGTCTGGAGAAATTGAATCTGCTGAACATATCCTCCTCCAATTCCGCAGACATCAAAGTAGTTTGATTTTTCCATGACTTCAAGGCTGCCAAGTTCTCCTTTTATAATATAGAGGTTGCCATGTTTTTGCAGTAACACATAAAACATACTGCTCTCTGTGCTAATCAGAACAAAGGCTATACTTGTATATAGTATTGTTCATTATCTTAGGCTTTTAGCCTTCTAGTTTTTACTGTTACATTTTCATAAATTTCACCCTCTTTTTGATAGTATATATTTTTCCTACAATTCATTACTCTTTTTGCAAAGAGGCACTTCTATAGTATATAGGCACTTCTATAGTATTAGCATTAATATACAGTATATAATCTTAATCATAATCTATTTTGTAGTTTTTATATAGATATTGATGTTACAGCTTTATAGCTTTGTATTAATAAATCTCATTTTTAGCTTTTTTCTTTTCTATTTAGCATTTTTTTACTATTTTAGTACAGGGTCCAATATCATATCTTCTGATCCACTCTCACTTCCCTTGAAAGCTGTTTCTAAATTTAGCAGCGCCAAATACTTTATACTTCTCATTTTCATTCTTCTCTACTGGACTTGCTTCTTTGAATCCCTTCCCTTATATACAATTGCTCCTTAAGGCAATTCCTGTTGTAATGCCTATTTGGTTTGACCTGATAAATCTTTATAATCTCTTAGGAGCTGAAGTATGCCTACCTTGCTTCTCCAATCCTCCAACTTTCTTCAGATACTGCTAAAAGCTTGACATTGTTGCAAATATATGCCACTTTCTCAGGCAGGAATACAAACATGACATAAGCATTTCCAGTCAACACTGTAGTAATGTCTACTGCATATTCATTTCTGCTTCTTAAGGTCCTACTAGCAGAAAGGCTTTTATTTCTTCTTGTTCCATTCTCATGTCATCTTGCTGGTCAAGTACAAACTCTTGCCTTGGGAGGGTAATGAGTTAAAGACTTCTCATTTAAACTCCCCTAGCAACCTTCTATTAACATTCTCAGCTCATTTGCTCCTTTGAAACAAGCTGCCTTATATTCCTCCAAAAGTCCCGCAGCAGCCTCTGCTTACTAAGCAGAGCCATAATTGATAATATGACACACTGGGCAATCAGCTAATCAGGAAATATTTTCACCTCTTACAGTGAGCACATACTATAGTCCCTAGAAACTCAGCTTTTTCTGGTCACGCATCTCTGTCTCTTCCATCTGTTGAATTCCACTGGCAAACTACTGTGTTCAGTCTCATTGTTCATTCACTCCCTAGGTACTTTGTACTTTTTGGCAGGAGAGTGTGGATCCCAGAGTATACAACAACACACTCTGATATCCATACTCAGTGATTAGTCAGCCAGTTGTTTTCACAGAACAGAAAGAATACACTGGTTCCTTGGAGGCAGGAAGGGGATGAGACCAATTAATTTTACTAATAAGAATGCCTTATTTTAGCATGAGGTGGGAAATTAATCTCCTTCACTGAAATCAATGTATGCAGGTTGAAGAAAATTAAGAAATGTATTGATTTAGCTATATAATTGCATTTATTTTACCTGAATGTGCCCCAGTATGTCACTCAAAATTTAAGGTACCCTTAATAAGGTTATAAGTAGCAAATTTTAATAGCAACTTTAGCAGGAATGAAAGAATCTACAAAACCGATGGAATTCTGAGGTTGACAATCTCATCGTTTTGCAGAAGATCCAGTAAGTGGAGGCAGGTCACAATTTATTTTTAAGCAAAATCTTCTATGTATTTACTCAGGAGTAAATTTCACTGACTCCAAAGGAATTGACTCTCCGATAGGCATTGTTCAAAAGTGCATGGCCTCAGAACACCACACATAGCTGCCTTCCATTTTATTTGATTATTTTCTTCAGAATTTGAAGAAATTATGGCCCATAACAATTATGTACAAAGAAGATTTTAAAGGATAAAACAGATTGGAGTACGTAGGTGGTAGTGGCTAGTACATGCAGAAAGAAAAGGAGATGAAGAAAATAGTAGCTGAGTGGGGAGCAGTGAAACAGAAGTTGAACTTTATTGCATGCTGTTCTAGCAATTGCCACATTTGTTTTTGCATAGTATTTTTTTCTCTGCCAAGTCCCATTTCAGTATCGCCTTTAAAGTTTGCATTATTTTATTTCTGTAAACAACTCTGGTGATTTTCTGATGAATAATAGTATATAAACAAAAACATTTTTAATACAAAGCAAGAACCAATGTAGCATAGTAGTTAGAATAGTGAGAAAGGTCAATAACAAGCCAGTAATTTCTCATGGCCTAACATACTTCAGAGTTCAACTGAGTAGTAGACTAGGGTGTTTAATTCTTTACATTCAGGGAAGCCCAGACTTACTGACAGTTGGTCAGCATACAAATAATAACAACAACAACAATAGCAGCAGCACTACCTTGACGTAGTTGTGGGGTTTGCATGCTCTGAGGAAGATGAGAGCCATGCCAGAGATTCAACCATACTGGACAGGTCTCATCAGAGGAGCCAGGCAAAGAGCATCTCTCCCATAAACAATATGAGGAGACATAACTTACAGAAACCTATACCGGATCGGTTATCGCCTGGGTCAATGAGGACCGTGCTAGGTGTTTATTTTTATTTATAAGAACTTTATCCCACCTTTATTTTTTTCTTTTAATAAATAACTCAAGATGGTGAACAGACATAATACTCCTTCCTCCTCCTATTTTCCCCACAACAACAAACCTGTAAAGTGGGTTGGGCTGAGAGAGTATGACTGGCCCAAAGTCACCCAGCCAGCTTTCATGACCAAGGTGGGACTAGAACTCACAGTCCTCTGCTTTCTAGGCCAGCACCTTAATCACTACACCAAACTGGTTCCAGGAACTGTTGGAGTTCCTGGATATCTGGTGACAAGTAGGCTACAGGACTCAGGACTGCTGGCTGAACAGCCAGGGCCAGCAACTGGATTTGTTTACTCATGGCAAATATACAAAGACGGAAAACAAAGAAAGAATGATTTGCTATTACAAATCAAGTCCAATGGTGATATCTTAAAAGAATGCACCAGTTTTGGAAAGAACAACATCCAGAAGCAGAAATAACAGAACAGAGGCTAGCAGATCAGTGTTGATTTATAATGTGAAATAAAGTATTCACAGAAGTAGAATTGGAAGAACTGCAAAGCTCCACCCAGGGCAAAGAAGTCAAAGTCTTGCCAAAAGCAGCTCTGACAATAAGACAAACCAGAAGAGCTGGTAGTAGAGGAAGCCAGCTTTGGGACTGAACCATTTTCATTCCCAAACCAGGCACCTTCTCCTCTATCTTCTCCCCAGAAAGAACAAAGTCCTCCAACTGAAAAACAAGAGGAACTGAAGAGAAGAATAACTGAGCATCTAGAACAGGACAAAAACAACAGAATAAGGTTGCTTGCACTGAAGCTTGTTACAAAAAAAAAGCCAAAAACAGGTAGCACAAGTATTAAAAGATGCCAATATTGTAATATCAAATATAAGCACCAGCTCACTGTAAGAAACTGCACAGCTGCAGTTATAACTGAAGATCTTGGATGCAAAATCCACAAACAAGAAAAAAAGCCAAACAGTGCACACCAAAATGGAAGATCAGGATGGAAAATAAGATCAGCATGCTAAGATCAGATGCAAGCAAGCTAGAACAGATGAAAGAAAAGAAACTAAAGAAGAAGACCAAAGAATACATGATCAAGAAATATCACCTAGAGACAAGGAAGATCAAAGAAGCAGTAGAAATAATGAAGCAGCAAATAACAGCCACAGCCAAGAAAATCAGCAGCTTTGAAGCTTGAATTGCACACTACAGACAGAATCTCCAATTTCAGTTGAATCAGAAACATTTCTACCAATCCACCAATGGAGACACTGCAATGAACCAGCCAATATCTGACAAAAAAGAAGCAGTGCAGTTCTGGGTGCAGCTATGGGACAATCCAAAGAAATACAACAAGAATGCAGCTTGGATAAAGGAGGTGGAGAAGGAAAAAAGAAGAAGCAGCTGAAATGAAAGAACTTGTACTAACAGCAGAAATAGTGGAGAAAAGGGCAAGGAAGATCAAGAATTGGTCAGCATCAGATAAAGATTAACTACATGGTCTTTGGTTGAAACATTTGACTGGTCCACACCCACTCATTGCCAAGCAGTTTAACAACATACTGCAAGAAGGTGAAACTGAAGATTGGTTAATATTTGACAAAACCTTTCTGATAATGAAAGATCCAACAAAAAGATCAACAAAAGAGCAGCACCAGGCAACTACAGGCTTACCAACAATTTTCAAACTGCAAACTGATGTTGTAGCTGATGCAATCCAACAGCATCTAGTTGAAAACAAACTCTTTCCATCTGAAGAGAAAGAAAGCCACCCAAACAGCAGAGGGACAAAAAATCAGCTCCTAATTGATAAGATGATTTTGGAAAACTGTAAGAGAAGGAAGATCAACTTGAATGTAGCTTGGTTTGATTACAAAAAGGCATTTGACTCCCTCCCACATGACTGGATAATCAAGTGCCTAGAAATAACAGGAGTCAATAGAAACATCAGAAACTTTGTAAAAAGCTAATGATGAACATCTTATTGCTAAAACATATAAACCTTTGTTGAGATTTGAAACAGAAGATGAACAAGTTAAAGGCTGCATGATAAAATGGACTAAAAATTTTGGACATAATATACAAATGGAACAATGGGAAAATATGTGGAAGAAAGGGTTGATATTTACATTATGTTATAATCTTAAAGAGAATTTTTATAAAATGATGTATCAATGGTATTTGTCACTGGAAAGATTGTCAGAAATGTATAAATGGACTTCAAATATATGTTGGAAATGTGAACAAGAAGAAAAGATTTTTTATCATCTTTGGTAGACAAGTAATAAAGCTAAAATTTTTGGACTCAACTACATATATTAATTCAGAAGATTTTGAAGATTAATATACAATCAAAACCAGAGACATTTCTTTTGGGACTGATGGATAAACAATTGGAAAAATCTCATGGACCTTTGTTTTTATATATGATAAATCCAGCGAGAATTTTATATGCTCAAAGATGGAAAGACTCGATATTATCTACGATGGAAGAATGAATTGTAAAGTTGATGGAGCTAGCTGAGATAGCAAAATTGACAGCTTCGACTAGAGAAGACATTGGACAATTTTAATGCTAATTGGAAGCCTCTTTTGGACTTTTTGTGGAAAACAGAAAAAATGAAATTATGATATATGGATTTGATGATTAGTAAAATTAATAGATTATAGAAAAAAATAGATGTTATGTTGAAATTTTAGAGTAAGAGTTGAATGTATGTTTTACTTATATCTGCTGTAAAAGAAGTTGGAAGTAATTCTTTTTTATGTATTTTTACTTTTTCTGCACTTTTGCTTTCATTCTTTATTCTTTTTTTCTACTTTTTCTTGATTATTAGTTCTTGTTAGCTTTTATCTTTCTGTTTTAATTTAATAAAGTTATATATAAAAAAGAAATTTTGTGCAAAGATCAATGGCACAATGGAAGACACAATTGCTGGTCAATGGTGATAGACTGGGAGAGGTTAACATCAAGAGAGGAATCTTTCAAGGAGACTCCCTATCACCACTACTGTTACTACACTGATTCCTCTGTCAACAATACTGAACAAGTCAGGCCATGGCTATCAAACATCAAAAACATCTGCCAGATTATCCCACCTCCTTTATATGGATGATCTGAAGCTGTATGGAAAAACACCATCTGAAATGGAATTGCTGCTCAACACTGTCCAGATATACATCCAAGGTATTGCGATGGATTTTGGACTGGACAAATGTGCCACCCTTACCATCAAATGTGTCACCCTTACCATCAAAAATAGTGAAAACTGAAGGAATCAAGATGCCCTATGGAAATAATATCAAGAGTCTGGATGAAGAAGATCACTACAAATACACTGGACATCCTTCAAACTGGCAACATCAAGCACACTGAAGTCAAGAAGAAGGTTAGAAGTGAATGCTTCATGAGACTGAAGAAGATCTTAAAGTCCAAACTCAGTGGCACAAATATCAAGGCAATTAACACCTGGGCAATTCAATTCATTAGTTATACAGCTGGAATAGTGGACTGGACTCAAGCCGAATTAAAAGCCCTGGATAGGAAGACCAGAAAAATAATAACAATGAATCATGCCCTTCACCCACGCAGCAACATTGACAGACTCTACTTACCAAGGAGCATAGGTGGGAGTTAAATGTTACAAGTATACCAGAAAGTTGAAGAAAAAAGGGCATTGGAAGAATATCTGAAAGACAGTGAAGAAGATGCACTGAAGCTATACACCATGAAGTCTTACTGAACACCAAAGAAACCAAACTGGCCTATAAGAAAGACCAAATGAAGAATAGAAAAGAGACATGGCAAGGCAAAGTATTACATGGCCAGTACACACACACACACACACACACACACAACACTAGCAGGCAAAGCAGATAACAATAAGAAAGACCTAGCAATAGCCAAGAGCAGGAAAGTTGAAGAAAGAGACAGAGGGGCTAATTCTGGCTGCATAAGACCAAAGCTTAAGAACCAGTGCATATAAAGCCAGAATTGAGAAGACAGCAACAGACAGTAAATGCCACCTCTGCAAAGAAGCTGGAGGAACAGTGGACCACCTAGTTAGCTGCTGCAAGATCATCACACAGACTGACTACAAACAACAGCATGACAAAGTAGCAACAATGGTGCATTGGAATATCTGCAAGAAATACCACTTGCCTGCAAGCAAGAATTGGTGGGACCACAAAACAAAGTAATAGAAAACAAAGAAGCCAAAGTGCTCTGGGACTTTAGAATTCAGACAAGTACCTGCCACACAACACCCCAGACTTAACAACTGTTGATAAGAAAGACAAAAAAATCTGGATAGTGGACATTGCAATACTTGGAGATAGCAGAATAGAAGACAAAGAACTGGAGAAAATCACAATATATAAAGACCTGCAAATAGCAGTAGAACAACTTGGCAAAAGAAAGCAAATACAGTATCAATAGTTATAGGTGCCTTGGGTGCAATTCCAAAACATCTGGAGCATCACTTGAACACCATCTGCATTGACAAAATCACCATCCGTCAATTGCAAAAGGCAGCCTTACTTGGAACAGCTTACATCCTGCAACAATACCTTTAATATTAGTAAACAACATCTGCCTATCCCAGGTCCTTGGGAAGGGCTTGATAGTTAGAGAAAAATGCCAAATCCAGTCTAACCATCTGGCCGTGTGATCAACCATCATCATCATCATCATCATCATCATCATCATCATCATCATCATCATCATCTCCCCTTCTCTTTTACCATACAACAGTACCTAATGGGACAATACACTGCAGCTGTGCAGGTCCCAAGCAGTCAAAGGTGCTTCAGATACCAGATAGACACACTCTCTGTTCGCATCAGTGTGTCCTTACAGAAGTCATGCCTTTTCATGGACTTGCACGGTAGTGGTGCAGACTCAACAACAAGATACTTGTTTCAGTTTGGGAAGTGTTTTCATAGTAACGTGAAAAAACCTAAACAGCTTGAATGAACACTAGAAAGGCCCAAAGTACTTCTGAATTCGATGACATTAAAAATCAAGCCTGGTTTTTTTTTATTTTACAGAATTTAGGGTAGGGTGGGGTAGAAGGTCCTTGAGTAGTTCCCTGAGGGAAAGGAAACACAAAACTATAGCCAGTAGTAACCATGTGTCGAGTGGAACTGTTTAACTCCTATTTCCCAAAATTGCTACCTTTAGAAAGATTTGGATTTCAACTTCCCTAATCTCAGGAGTTATGAGAATTGCACTCCTGGATATTAGGTTGGCAGAAACTGGATTGAAATGATCGTTATTTGGTTATCACGCTTGTCAGCCAGTTGAAAGCATTCTTTTAACTTTTTTTTTTTAGCACTTTTCTCCAGCATTCCCCCCCCTCCCCCATTTTCTCCCTTCTCGTCAATCCTCTTTCAAACCCTTCAGCTTTCTGGTTCCCAAATGTCTTCCTTCCTCAGGGCTACAGATAGCCCACAGATGACGAGATGCAAGAGTTTTGCACTCAATTTGGTTTTGACGAGCTGACTTTTCATGCATCGTACGCATCCCGCCCGGCCGGCCGGCCTGCCTCTGAGGAAGTCCCCGAAAGCTCCCGCGCCAGAGTCGACGCTTTCAATTTTCAGGAGCCTCGAGACACCATGGCTACTTGTGGCGTCTTTCCCTCGTTCCGGCCTAGCTTTGCTCCGAAAACCGTTTCCCTCCCTCTTTTTCAGCTCTGCCCTTCTCCCAGTTCGCTGCGGAAACTCCCCGCCGCTGTTCTGCCTCTCGCCCCGCTAGGCTGCTCCTGCCAAACCGGGCAATTGATCCTTTGTAATAAGCACACAGCAGCCACAGGGGGTGGGGCGGCGGGAGGGCGAGCAAGAGAAAAGCGCTTCTCTCCGCTTTACGGCTGCTGAAACCCCCTTCCTCTCCCCCCTGGAGGGCCCAGTGCCGCCGTACAGCGCCCGGCCGCCTTCCTTTTTAAGGTAAACGCGGCCGATCCCGAGGGATGGGATGGGAGCGGGGCGGGGGAGGGAAGACCGGCAGACCCAGCTGGTGGGCAAAAAGTTGGAAGAACTCCAGGCGAGGCGCGCGCGCACTCACTCGCTCGCTGGCTCGTGAGGGCTACGCGGCAGCGGCGCGCGACGTTCCGGGACCAGGTCAGCAGGAGGGCGCGCGACGCTGCTGCCGCTCTTCCAAGGCAGCCGTACAGTTACTTAGAGAAGCATCCCCAGCCCGGGGCTTCGCACAGTCGGGGAGGGTCGTCCTCCCTTTCCTCTCGAGCGGCTCGAAAGGGCTGGCCCGGCCGTTTCACGTCACGAGAAGGAGGAAAGGCGAGACGGTGGAGGCTCTTAGACCCCCGTGCAGGCGGCGGAACTCTTCGGGGCAGAGGGAGGCTCTGGGCGAAGAGTGATAAGAGAGCGGGGTTGAAGCCCCGGTTGAATGTGGACGTATCAGGAGAATGCAGAGCACCGCCCACCCCCGACTTGAACAAACTGCTTCTGATTTAAAATGTGTCCTACAGCCGTGCGCGACTTGCCACCCTGCCGCCGCCGCCGCCTTGGTCTACGGCTCCTGCCGGATCCGGTCAGCGGGACGGGAATTGTCCAGCGTGGCACAGAAGTTTGGGAAAGGCTACGTAAAAGCCCATGCCGCGACTTCTGGCCTAAGTCGGCCCGCAGGCGCTCGCCAGGAACATAGAATTGGCGCTGGGATTAGCTGAAGCCGTTGGCCGAACCCGGGCGCGGTTGTGAGGAAAAGAGCCCGCTCAGCTGAACTGCGCTTGGCTTTGCGCGGGTTCAGTTCCGTTTCCCTACAAGGCCCCCCGGCTGCAGGCTCGGCTGAGCGTAGGCTTAAAAAATACAGATGTTTCTCGGTGAGAGGTTTAATCAGGGTAGGCTTAGCAATAGTTCAGAAGCAGTTGGCCACTGGATTCTTCCAGGATTTCTTTCAACGTCCCAGTTTAATTTAAATCCTGGGGTTTCTTGGTGGTCTCCCATCGAAGTGTTAAGCAAGGCTGATGCTACTCAGTTTCTTGAGCTAAGTTGGGTCAGTGCTGCCACCTACTGTGGTACAGGCAAATAATTAGGTACTATAGAAGGAAAAAAAAGGCAGCCATGTCTTTGCTATTTATTTATTTAACAAGACATCTGACACCCCAAAGTCAACTCAAAGGAGCATACAATTCCCAAATTAGCATGCAATTCATACACAATAGTGTGCAATTCATCACTCAGCTAAAACACATAATTCCTCTGTGTGGGTTTTGTTTGTTTAACCAACCGTTTTGAACCTGGGCCATGCCAATGTCCAGGTTTCATCTTTACAGGAGCTGCAGAAAAAAAGTTCCTGGGGGGGCTCTCACTGGTTAGGTTCTTGGTTTGGCAACTGTGCGATCGGCTCAGATCTTGCTTCTGAGCACGTTTATATAGATTCTGATTGCACATGACCAGTTCTAGGTTGGGTTCATTCAACATGCCAAACTACAATAGGACTTAATTGCTTTGGGTTTGATGTATTGGGAGGTTGTTAGTGGTGATTTGCTAGCCATGTTTTATGATTTAGTGGGTTATGGGAACCCAAGCAATTGTGGTTTATTTAATCTCTAGTTAAGCCATGGCTTACTGTACCTTTTGTCAAATGCAATTTACTCTTTGCATGACGCATTGAACTGTTAAGTAGCCAACAAGAATTTAACATTTGGTGTTGTACAAATCTCTGGCTAGTTTATGATTGAATGTGTCAGTACAAAACATGGTTATGTCAAGTGTGGATGAGATTATCACACGGACATATTTAATTTATATAAAACTAATATAAGATTTCTGGCCTGAGTTTATGACTATTCAGAAATAAACCCTATACTGGATTTAATGGGTCAGCAGCAGCTTTATTAAGCTGTAAGTCCAACTGACCTCAGCAATACCTTTTTAGGAGCATGCAATACAGCTACACCCTTAAGGAAATTTAGTTGGGAGTAACTTTATGTCCGTTAGCATATAAGGAATTAGCACCCAATTCTGAAGAAAACAGATCTCCACAGGAACGTGCTTTGGGGTTGTGTACAGAATAAGGCCCACAGAAACCAAGAAGAGTTGGTTTACTTAGTTGACCCAGTTTTCTGATTAAGATGTGGAGTAGGATCACCTAGTATGTGTGGGTAAGCTGTTGCACCTAGTTGTAATGGGCTTGGAGTAGCATTTCCTTGTGATTGAAAAAGTCTCATAAGTGTGGTTCATAAGCTCAGGTTGATAAAATTTCTGTCCATAGAATGGTTTAATGATGTCTATTGGAATAGCAAGGCTTCTAGTCCAGTGCAAGTTTATTCAGAAAGTAAATACTCATCTCTGAGTTCAGTTGAAGCTACTCCTTAATAAGAGCACCTAAGATTGCCAGATCTTCCTCTTGAATGCTGCAGCGTCCAGAACGTGATTTACTGCCAAATTTGTTTGCCACTGATCCCAACTTGCCATGTAGCTTGCTTGATTCTGTTTCATGCTGTATTAAATTCTGAGAAAACTGGGAATTAATTGGTCTGACCTATTAATCTGCATAATGCAAATAAATGTGATTCATCCTACACAAAGGCATATTTTAAATATGGCATGATTTCCTTTTTTTTTTATTACTGGATTTTAATGCGGTCCTGCATTCATTAAAATGTGACAGTATAGCTGGCAACCTGCAAATAGGCTTCATGGTAATATGATTGGTGGCTTTGTCATAATGATTTTCACTTTATTTCTTAACCTCATTGCCTTCAGTGACTCATCCAGAAAAGTATTTAATTATTTGTTTTCAACGTGTTTGGGATGCCGTTTCTAAATCTATATGCAATTAATGGTAAATTGATAATGTAGCCTTTTACATTAAAGATTTTGTTGCAAATATAGACAAATTGAACCGTCTTCCACTTTTTCTCTCCTAGGTAGATTAATAGCCTGCCCCACCTCTTGTGACGCAGCAAATATTATAGACTAGGTTAAACTTCTCCAACCTGGTGCCCTCCAGATGTGTTGGACCACAATTTCCAGTATTCCCAGACAGTGTAGCAGTTGCAGTCCAACACATCTGGAGGGTACCAGATTACAGAAACAGGATGAATCTTGGAGACTTTTTAGTCCGTCTGCTTGCCCAGGATAAGAATCTTCATATACAACAGACAAATGGTTGTCCAACCTTTGCTTGAAAACCTCCAAATGATGGAGCTCCTATGACTCGAGGCAGCTTAACAGCTCCAATGGGGAAGGTTTATCTGTTGCACTGTATGTTTTTTGCTTCCTTTTTGGATGTGTACATACACTAGACAGAGCCTGATTCAATTAACTGATTTTGTTCTGGGTTCACAAGGAAACTTGTGGTGCACAAACTAACCCAAGCAACCTAAGATACAATATGTTTCACCGCAAAAAGAAACAAACCATAACCTTCCTCCCCCACCAAGTTTGATACCAACTAAAACAGGGCTGTGCGGCATTTGATATTCAAAGGCAAAAAAGTATTTTGGAGCGTGTGAGGGTGCTCAAATAGTACCTATATGAAGCTTTTAAAATCATTCACCTCTTTCCCTGAATTGCACGGCAAAGATTCTTTATGCAATGCAAAAGAACATTCACATTGCACTTCTTAGACCAAGCACAACTAGTATACCTGTTGAAATAAAGGTCTAGGAAGTGCAAGTGTATATTTTCCAGGAATATTATTTCATAGGAATGAATGTGCTGAAGGTTTGCAGAAGAAACAAATGCCTGTTCCAAATCTTGTTCTTAGCACTCGTCCCCTCTCCCCATTTAAGAGTAATTCCCACAGCCAGACCTTTGGGACATTGCCTGCATGAACAGAGATTGAATCCTTGTTTTTCTGGGGAAGGAGATCAGTCTCTGCATTGTTTGGCTCCCTTTATATATAATAGGTATGAATTGCAGGTCCCCAGAGTAGAATAATAATTCTAACTCTTTTCAGCTAAACTTGCAGAGATAAACAAACGATTACCAATCAACCACTCCTTCATTGGTTGTGTGGACACTGATTCCAGTTCTGTGCGCCTGGACGATCTTTGCCACAACCAAGGCCTTTTGTAGGAGTAAATTCATCGTTCTTTCATGGTTATCATCAAAAACATTCAAAACTGATGTGGAGTATTTTACTCTCCACCCTGTTATTAAGGATGTACTCCTAGATTCCAGTATGCTTCTATATTAATGCAACAGTATGTTTATGAGAAAAAGTATAAAGTTACAATATTTAGACATGTTTTTCCTCAGATTTGTGTTTAGTTTTAAAGAGATAATATACTAAAGGTGCCCTCTCATATTAAGGCTTTCCAAAAGTGTGCTCTTGTATGTTTTTGATGCCTTATTCTATAATGTGCTTGTAGAGCCCCATCCTGAGGTTTTTTTCCTCCAGCAAACTGCAGAATAGCAGTAGGAACATGGCCTTTTAATAGCATTATGGCTTGAATTGTTTCCTCCTGTAGCTGCACCCAATTTTGATTTTTGCTTCATGCTTCATGCTTCCTATTCATTATTTTTTCCTGGGCCATTAATCCAAACACCATGTTCATTATGTCTCACGATGGCTGAGTTTACACAGCAGGCTAGGCTAAATTGGGATTGGGTTCAGCATATTGTGGAATAAGCCATTGTCTTAGTGTATTTCATCAAGCGAACCACCCTATTAAGTCATAATATATCTTATTTGAACGGGCAGGGTGTATTGTGTGAGCATGGCAATTGTGTTTTCTTAACCTGGATTTACTGTGTTGTTTGAACCTAGCCAATGTTCTTCAGGGGCAGTACACACTTCTGGATGCCAGTCATCCTGTGTACAGTACTGAAAAGCAATCAAGAGGCAGGCATGTTTGTGTGAATCCACTCTGAGCTGCATTTCAATACATTACTCTCAAGGACTCTTGTTATCCTGTTGCTTCATGCTGTGCTTAAAGGAAGTTAAAAAATGGAAGGAATGAAAAAAGTAGGCTTAGCATTTATTTATTTATTGTGACAAAGTAATGATTTTCTTGCTTGCAAATGTCAGACTCTGTGCTACTCACTGGTTAACTCGATGTGTCAGAAAATATTCCTGTTTATACAATTTGAGTCTATTACTTACCCCAAGCCGTTTACCTTCCACAGATAATTATTACATAGTCTATTCTGTTGCAAAAGGCTCCCCAACTTTCAGTAACAGTTTGGGGGATTCTAAGTTGATGGGAGGAGGCATATATGAAAATATAGGTTCCTCAAATTATATGAATAGAAATGTTTTCTATTGCAGTGAAGACACCATTGGTATAGCCTCAATTTCTACTACTAGAGTATGGGCATCTTTTCCTAACCATGATAATGCTAAAGTGACAAAATGTGGGTCATGACAGCATTGTCCTTTTCCAAGCCAACTACACACACATGCACACAGCGAAGGCTTTATTTCTGGTTAAAGCAAGTACAGGCAATGGCAGGCAGAATGTGTGTGGAACCAGCACGTGCCTCAGCAAAGTTCCAGCTGGCTGGCAAACAAGCTCCAAACAGCGAGAGTCCAAAGCAACTGATGGAAGTGTTCTTAGGTCATGTACTGTCAGTCCCACCAGTAGACCAGACCAAGAATCAACTCCACAGGCAGACTAAGACTACTTTGATTGTGTACCATAAAGTTGTTTTCGACTCCTAGAAACCACATACATAGATTTTCTCCATGACAATCTGTCCTTAATCTGGTCTTCCAGGTTTTCCAATGGTGCACTAATCACTGTAACTGAGTCTGTCTACCTTGCTGGTGGACATCCTCTTCTTCTTTTTCCTTCCACCTTTCCCAGCATTGGAGCCTTTTATTGAGAATGGCTATAACAGAATCTTGCAAGTCTGAGTGTGCTGTGCTGCCTCCTCTTCTTACACCCATGTGAGTTAGGGAGGTGTCTGTGTGAGCTGCTTATGCATACTTCTATTTTTTGGACTTAAGCCATGTTTTTCTCCTTGTTGCTTTGGTAATGGATCTGGCCCATCTCTGTCAAGGTAATGTTCTCTCTACAGGTACTGTACAAAAGTGTTTCGGATAGGTCATCAGTCAAGGTTCAAAGTGGCAGGGTTTCAGGAGACAAGAGGTTGCTTTGCCTATATGGAGTTCAGGTAGCATGGTTGTTCCCAAAGGCTAACTAACACTGTTGGCTAACAGCGGCTGTTAAGTGGAGCCTTTTCTAGGTGGGAGCCAATCAAGGGGAGGAATGCCCTTGCTGGGGAAGGGCATAAAGTATGGCATGTTCAAGGGTGGGGTGCATGGGTGCATCTGCTTTTGATGATTGCTGATGGAATCAGCCTCATGTGCTAGATTGCTTATTCCATCTTGACGTCCAGAGCAGACTGCTTGGTGCCAGTTTCTGAGTCTGAGCTGGTCATGACAATCATAATGCAAACTCTGCCCTTTTGAATTTGTGATGTTGCACACAGTACATAAGGGGAAAAAATTGAGTTGCAATGCATTTGTCATCAGTGGACTCTTGACCCTTCCTATGGACACCTCCGGATGCTTTCTTCTGATACCTAGTCCATAGCTGAGACTTCCCAGACTCTTATTTATCTGGTGCATTGTTAAAGTAGTGTTTTCCATCTTCCCCACACACAAGCCCTGAAGGTGCAGCAGTGACCATAATGACAATGGGTCAGGGGCTTCCGTTGGCTGCTTGCAGCTGTTGTGTACATGTGCTTCTGCCCTAATCATTCATATAACAGAGTGGCTGAAGCACAGAGTCCATCTAGCAGCACCTGTCAACAGTCCTCCCACCATAGCTCATACTACAACAGAAAGTTCTAGGTTCAGTCTGTGGAGAACCGCTGCCATTTGGAGTACACAGCACTGGAATGGATGGATGGGTGGGTGGGTGGATGGATTGTTTTAGTAGTGAAGCATTTTCTTAACTTTTTAGAGAAGGTTTGTATTCTTCAGTTCCATAAAGCTAGGAACCAGATCTGCTAAAGCTTCAGAAATTGAACTGAACTAGGGGCTCTTAGTATTTTAGCAAACAAGTTATTGGAAACATATTTCTGTTTTTAGCTATATCCATTTGTATATACCTCTAGCAGACTCCTAGAAGAACCTTTCACTTGGTGGAAAATATGAGCAGAATTAGGAAGAAATGGAAGGACTGTGAATAAGAATCACTAAAACACTTCTTGACATTTAAGGTTGACAACCAGAACAGAAATCAAGTTGAAAGGTGAAGTCAGATAAGCTGTTAGGTGTCTTGTATGAATTCTTCACTTCTCTCTGGAGAGGATTTTTAGCAGTCATAGTCAAGCAGAAGAAGAAGGTCATTGAGATAAATGAAATATGCCTGGGTCATTCCAGATTGCTAAGTGATGCTGACATTTTTGTGTTCTGAGCTTTTAAGATCACAAGGCAGTGATTGGAGAAGGCTGATTGCACAGGGATATTATGCAGAAGTTGGCCAAAAGAGCAAAGAGAATGACTTTTCAAATGTGTTTGACAAGGGCTAACAGTAGCTCCCATTCAAAAGTAAGATTAAAGGAAGGTGCGCTGAAAGAAAAGCAATGGCTGCACTTGTGTTGGGAATTATCTTTCTCTTTCTCTTTCTCTTTCTCTTTGTACTTTGGTTTTATAATCTTTTAATTATGTATTGCCGATTTTAGTTTGTTGTAAGCCGCCCAGAGTCCCCCGTTGTGGGGAGATGGGCGGGGACAAGTCAAATAAATAATAATAAATAATAATTATGTATTGTCGAAGGCTTTCACGGTCGGCATACGATGGCTGGTGTGGGTCTTCCGGGCTGTGTGGCCGTGTTCTTGAAGTTTTATTTCCTAACGTTTCGCCAGCACCTGTGACCGGCATCTTCAGAGTGCTGGCGAAACGTTAGGAAACACAGAGTGCTCCTGTCTGGGCTCCTGCACTCTGAAGATGCCGGTCACAGGTGCTGGCGAAATGTTAGGAAACAAAACTTCAAGAACACGGCCACACAGCCCGGAAGACCCACACCAGCCACAATAATAATTATATTCAGTATCCAAATTTGAAGTAGTTTCCTGAATAAGGATGGGTAAGTCTTAATACCTTTGCTTTCACTCAGTATTTAATTTTTACCCACAAGTCCTATTCAGCTTATTTTTGAATCATTTTAAAAATCCAGCCAGAATAAACCTGTCAGAAAATTCAAATGACTTTTCCTACCCTTTTCTCAATGTTTGTATTTTTGAAGACATTTTTCCTAGCCTGCGCAGTTTATCAAAGTTTGTGCTTACACTGCCATTCTATCTATCTATCTGTCTGTCTGTCTGTCTGTCTGTCTGTCTGTCTATCTATCTATCTATCTATCTATCTATCTACCTACCTACCTACCTACCTACCTACCTACCTACCTACCTCTAAATATACATGTTTTTTGAGTTGTAAATCATGTCACAACTTTCTGAAGAGAACAGATTTCAGTACATGTGTTTTTAATTGTCCTGAAAGTTCAGAGATGTAAATCAGCTCATTAAGAACTTTGGATTGAACCAACTTCTCATTCATCTTTATCGTCAACATTTCAAACAATGGTTTTGTTTTTGTTTTAATTACTCTATTTGACCTTACCATCTCCTCAGGTAGTGGCACATGCTTGATCTTGTATTGGCTTTAAAGCTAAGCAGGGTTGGTTTTGGGATGACCTCTGTTGGTGGTGGAAGTGTATAGTTGTATCCATGTAGTCACCAGGAATCAAATTCAACTTGAGTGCATCTTTACCATTTATAGCTGTGAGCCCTTTGAGATAAGTCAGGTCAAGAATCAGACACTTCAAGGACTATTGGAACTCTGCTTTATTGCTTTAGGGTATAATAACAGAAGTTTGAAACCTGACAGAGTTTCCTTCGGCCCCCCTCTTATTCCACGTAGCATTGGGGTTATTTTGAGTATCTTTCTTATGCTTACTACTTTCCCAGGGCTGAGATTTTGCTTACTGTTTCTTTTATCTTTTAATGGCTGCTTCATTCCTTTGCTGTCTCTGCTTCCCTCCATAATATGTGACAAGCGTTACAAAAAGATAGATTTGTTCCATTTCTGCCTCACACGCTAGTTTCTGTTATGGGACAAACTTCATTACTGAAGTCTTGCCAATGTAGAAAGGTGTTTCTCTTTCATTCCTTATTATTTCTTGGCCCAGTGAGTTTCCAAAGCTGTGGGTGGACTTGAATTTGGATCTCCTTGATCCTCCAACTCTTCATGACACTGGCTTTCCAGACCGATTCCTACCATTGTCTCCTAACTCCTGCCCATAATGGCTTATTTGAGCTAACCAAAAGTAACTGAGGGCTTGACTGGCTTTATTCAGAGAATGGTGAATACATCTTTGCAAAGTGGAATTGAATGACTAAGCTTAGGGTCTCCTTATAGATACCCACCTGAGCACCATGTAGTATCATATCCCAAACTTTGCTTTAAATAATTTAATTGCTACCAGGAACAGTTATTTACAAATTGGCTTGCAAATTTAACAATTGGAAGAGATGCTTTTGGGGCTCTTATAAGCAGCTCTCTTACTTAAATTGACCAACTGGTAGGAGATTGAAATTGAACAGCCAAGTACTTAAAAGATTTAGCCTGCTCAATAAGCTTATCATTAATTGTCCAGCTAGCTGGGGACTTAAACCTCTTCCTAAAGACTATCAGGACCTTTGTTTTGGAGTAGTTGATTTCAAAGTATTCTCTAGTATGATAAAGCAATAAAGCTTTAAGACATCTTTGGAGACCTATTGGGTAACAGACAAAATGGCCACATCAACAGAAAGAAAAATAGAAATAGGGCGATGGATAAAGGATGGAGGATGGAATTCTGGCTTGGCAAAAACCTCAACAATGTCATTAATATAAGAGTTAAACAACAGTGGGGCAAAGATACAGCCTAATTTGGTACTTTGCAAATAAAGATAAATTCAGTTAAGTTGCCTAGGCAGTTACCCTTGATTTGGATGGTAGTACATGATGTTTAAAATTAGTTTAAGGAGATCTCAACTGATTGAAGTAGCAGCTTATTTCATCCAGTCTTTCACATGGTATTGAATCAAAACTTGCCCTTAAGTCTATAAAGGCAATATAAAGGGCACCGTTAGGCAAACTGTAATATTTCTCAGTTATATGGTGTAATATAACGCATTGGTCCATAGTAGAGCAACCAGAGCTACAATACTAAGATGTTCTCAAAGGACATCGAGGCCAAGTGCTTGTAATGTAATTTGCTGATTATGGATAAAACAGTAATTGGGTGGTAACTTGTAGGACCACTTTTATCACTTATTTTGTATATTGGAGGAATAGTGGAATTAAGCCAGTCATTAGGGATATGGAGTTATTTATAGTTGTGAAAAGGGGCTAGCACAGCAGTCCCCCATACAGAATGTAATCTTTGCCTATTTGTCAATTGAAAGATTCAATTTTGAACCTCAGAAGATGAAACTGGGGGAGGGGAGGGAGGCATGCAGGGAGAGGTTCATCAAGAAGCTGGACCCTAATAATTCCACTAACTCTTACCCTGTCATAAATACCTCTTTTGGAGGACAAAATATGCAGGCACAGTAGTATTTGTGAGATGTTTTTGGAAAGACCCTGATTATCTCAATCTTTTTCAATTTGAATTTAGGCCTTATTTTAGGACAGAATTAGTTATCAATCTGATAAGTGACACCCTAGTGGAGAGAGTCAGACTGTTGACCCTCCTTGATGTCCTAGTGGCTTTATATACTACACTATAGGATACAGCAGTATCTTGGACTATATCTGCATTTGGGGATTGGGAGCACAGCACTGCAGTGATTTTACCCCTCTTGCAGGTCCTTGAAGAGTATTATTGGTTGACTCTGCACTAATTTTGTCCCCATTATTTAACAACCATATGAAGCCATTGGACTCGAGATTATCAGGGGTTTTGTGGTTAGGTGTCATCTATATTCATTTTTATCCAATTTATATGGCCACCCATCTGCCCAAGAAACTCTGGTTGGCGAACAAGATAAAAACAAACAATTCTGTTAAACCAAAAAACAAACATACAAAAAACAAAACAAAACCCACATAAAACTATACTGAGACTCAGTAAAACTACAAAACTGATAATCACATACTGATAATCACCATGCTAACGCCCTGACCCCAAAGCCTGCTGATGATGGATCTGAAACAGAAGAAGCTATAGATGATCTGAACCAATGTCTAGATGCAGTGATGTTTGGAATGATGATCAATAAACTGAGATTAAAGTGACGTGGAGACTTTGTTGGTGGTTGATTCCTAGGTGTAGAAATTGAGGAGTTGGCCTTTTCTACCTGGGGCTTCCCGTAATTTGAAGGTGCTTCAAAAAGCCTTTTTTGGCACTGGCTGCCCCCTGTGTCTAGAAGAGCCTGTTATCAGCTTTGTTTGACAAACAAATTATGCCCTTTCCTGGAGATGGACAGCTTAAGTACAGAGGTTCAGGCACTGCTAACCTCATATATACTCTGTTGTAATACTTTCTATGGGGTCAGCCTTGCATTTGGTTAAGAATCTGAAGCTTGTGCACAATGTAGTGGCCAGATTTCAGAATAAAGTACTTGGTTTTCACCTATGACACTGTTTCTTAAAGAATTGTGCTAGCTGGTAATTAGCTATCAAGTCCAGATTTTGCTGTAACCAACTTGGGACAATGGTGTCAGACAGGTCACTTTGCTGTTTTTGGCAAGATTTGATTGCTATGGTCATCTAGGGAGAGTGTTAAGAACTACATAGCAATAGCTTGGGGTAACACTCAGGGGGACCTTCTCAGAGACAGGTACTTTCACTCTGGAATAGTCCTCCGGAATTCTAAAATTCATGAAGCTCCTATAATTATATCTTTAGGTAACTATTGAAGACCTGCCTCTTCACCCAGACCATCAATGAGTGTTCTGTGGATGGTTCCTTCTTTCTCTCATTATTTAAATTCAACCTATTATTTTATACTGTTTTATTCTGATTTTTGGATTTTTTCCCTTGATTGTAAGCCCCTTCAATATTTGCAATAATGAGAAGGGGTGTACAAGGGGTAGCAAATAGATAGGTAATTTATATTATCCCTTTTAATGGCTTTAATCCAGCAAGACATGTTCTACTATTCTGACTGAATATGTAAGAATCCATATCTTATAATAAAGCATAATCTAATAAGATTTTATGAAAAGGCGGCAAAATTTTAGCAGCTAGAATGCAGTTTCTCTTCTGTATTGTACAAGAAGCTGTACAAGGCATATATTATAAAGACAAATGTACAATGCCTGTGGAATGGTTAATGGTTAGAAAGGTTTATTTTGACAAAGCTCTAACTAGATATCTATATAATATAATTAGTCAGGAATGGGATTTCCTCTTGATGAAAAACTCATGTGCATTAGCAGTTTTCATGTCGAGTCCAGCATATTTTATCGCTTCTTGCTTGTCTCCTTTGGGGAGATGTGCTTGCTTACTAAGCACAGTGCAAAGGAAAGTTTATTTGGCCATATGTTGTCTTTACAGTGGTCTTTGTGTTGAGTATATCATTCTGTTCCCTAGAAGTTCAATTGTTTGAGAAGGATGATAGAGGAGAAGAGTTATTGCACTCCATCCTCCCTTCTGCCACAGTATTGCATTTATTTATTTATTTATTTTTGAGCACATTGCAAGTGAGCAGATGGTGTTTGTGGAGAAGGGCTTCAGCTACATTTTGGGGAATGAGTAAAGGCGCATCACTATGCTAAAAGTGAGAATAGTCATGCTTGTAGATGATAAATGACAGGTCTGTATTTCCACTTATTGGCCAGAAATACCATTTCTGCATGGGAGATGTATGTTATTAGCTTGCATTGCCTGTTTGGGGACCAATTTTTAATGTTTTCATTCATTCTTTGCAAAATGTTTATTTAACAAATGCCTGTTTCATTTCCAAAAACAAATACAGTAATTAAAAGTTAGTTTGGCTGGTAGTTTTTGACTTAAAAAAATAGAGAATTTCTTCATCTTTTTTTAAAAATAATAACTGGGAACTTGAACGGGACTTGGTATATTTTGATTAATTATGATTGAATACTCCACACTTCTGGAGAGTGCAGTATTCAAGGTTTAGATTCTTTTGGATAAGAGAAAACCAGAGACTTCATTTTATTTATTTATTTATATACATTTTGAGATCCTTGGAGAGAGAATGTTTTTGGCTAATTTGCTGTTCCTGTTTTCATGCTAATTTCAGTTAAATATACACCCTCTTCATTTGTTGAGGCTGAATAGCATTAAGCAATATAGATTAGACCAGTGTTTTTCAAACTTGGCAACTTTAAGATGTGTGGACTTCAAGTCCCAGAATTCCCCAGCCAAAAGTTGCCAAGTTTGAAAAACACTGTATTAGATGCCTGTGGGCAAGCACATTTCTACTGCCTGTAAAATCTGGTTGCTCTTTTAGGTCCTGACATGAATGTAAAAGTCTCTGTGTGATGGAAAGCCCTGCTCTTTCAAGTAAAGTAAGTGTGAGTGGAATATTCTTCAGACATTAATTCTTCTCTACCATACAATAAGGTGAGCCAAGGAGAGGAGATATGGCCCTTGGTTGATTCCATAGAATACCACTCCTTGTATTGTGCTGAAATATAAAACCTGTCCATACAAGCACACATAATTTGGGTGAAGCTTGTCACCTTGCCTGAGCTTGGATGGTTGATCACTCCCAGCTGTCTTCTACTATTAGCCTTCATTGTAGGGATGTCATCCATCTGTCCTGAACTATGAGCCAGTTTTCTGTCCAAGGAAAAGGTTGACTGGTAACCATAAAACATGATAGGAAAGCATAGCAGCCATAAAATATGGGATTTACTTTGTACTCATGTTTCAAAGTATGATCCCCCCCCCCCTTCAAGTCCTGTACTCAGCAACCTGGAATATCCAGCAACCTGTTGAGTATGAGACTTCACTGACTGAATATGTGATTTTATTATCATAGCATTAAAAACATAATGGATTTTAGATGAACCTGCAGTAGGGGGGAGGGTTTTGCATGTATACTCTTCCCCAGCTCTTTTAGTCTTCGCAGATACAGAATGCCTATGTAGAATAATTCTACACCTACTTTATGAATTGATTTGATTAATGCCACTTGTAAGCATTATGTATATAATGCTTTGCAGGGACAGGGGGCAGAATGTCCTCTGTTAGACATTTCCTTTAATCAGTGAGATTCCTTAGGCATATACACACAGACACACACACACATACATGGGGGCAAAAGCAACAAGATTAGGAGAAGAGGCCTGAGATGAGACTGGTCCATTGAAATAATGTGCAGGTGACAACTGCTTCTCAAAAGTAGCAGTCCGTTATGAGGCCAGGAGAGAAGAAAGGATCTGAACCTTTGGACTGCTGTATAAATGGCTTGGATCCTAGTTTGTGGTAGCTAGCTTTCTTCATAGTTAAGGGCTTTCCTGTATCTGCAGTAGACATATGTTATCAGAGTTGTATCCTTGGATCTCTAACACATGAAGTCTGATGCTGTGGTGGTTATATCCCATGACTTATTTATTTTATATGTTACCTGTTATGCAACATATCTCAAGGTGGCATTCAGCATTTGAAGAAGAATAAAATACAATACAAAACAGGTAAAATGCAATCCAGCCAATAATACACTGTTGGTCCTGAGTAATGCAGTAAATATCTTTACGGGATTTCAAATGCTGAGGTGGATGAAATGCATGCCAACTGTCAGTGTCCTTGGGATATGCTTTATTGGAGGAGTATTCTATAGGGCATTAATAGAGTAAATTTACAACATAAAAGGACATACCATGACTGAAAAGTCCCTTTGATTGAGTGAAATGGAATGAATATCTAAGCTTAGCCATCCTTAATGCCAACCACATTTTGAGTACATTAGGGGAGTTAGAGGCATTCAGCCTGGATGCCATTAGTGCATAAATATGCACTAATTTTATAATGCCATCTTTATTCTGTTTTTCATTTTTGTGTTTGATTGGTATTCTCTTTATTGTGCTTATTGTGAAGTTTGTACCATGGATGTCTTAAGTGGCTTTTTATATTCTATGTAAGCTGCTGAGAGTCTTTATGATTGTGGCAGGATAGAAATGTGTTTAATAAATAAAATAAAGTATCTGAAATATGCTCCAATTTTCCAGATGTGGTCACAGTTGGTACATCATCTTAAGTTGGTCAAAAATTCTTTTGTATTCTATTATCACTTGAGATTCCCTAATTATGCTGAACTCAAGGTGATTGTTAAACTTGGTTTAGTTGGTCCATCAGCTGTATAGTGTTGGGGAAAGGTGAAGTTGCTTTAAGATACTAGAGATCGGTTCTATGGTTGTATTTCTGAACACTCTAAAGCCTTTTTTGGAGTTTTAATCTGCACATCCCTAATATATAGAGTTGCTGAGAGCTGGCCAGCATATACATTTAAATCGTCATCATCATCATCATCAAACAACAGCATCTGCCTATCCCAGGTCCTTGGCAAGGACTCGATAGATGGATAACAGTGCCAAATCCAGTCTAAACTTCTGGCTGACTGTGCAACCAACCATAATAATAAAGTTAAAGCAAGAAATAGTTGAGCAAGAGTTTCTGTTATTGTTATTTTTACTGCACCCCCTTTAATCCATATGTTTCATTCATTCATTCATTCATTCATTCATTCATTCATTCATTCATTATAGCTGCCCATCTCAAACAAGTGACTTTGGGCGGTGAACAATCATAAAATCAATTAAACCAATTAAAAACACAATACAAAAAACTGGGGGATACAATACAAAATACAATACAATACACAATATGAAAATAAAAATACATATTATGGGAAATGTATGTAAGTATTCTTTTTCCTCCTTTCTAAATGTTGACATTCACTTGCTCTCTTCTGAAATATCTAGAACTTTCTATAAATCAAAAACCACAAGTAAGCAATTCACTTTGATCCATGCTCTATAGTCCTATATGAAGATTTTAAACATGTAAATTTGATTTAAATTAGACCATTAGCTTTCATATTATGAATATTTAACCTTAGCAATTGTATAGATGCATATCATATGTGCTGACTTTTTTTTAAAAAAAGGAACATTTCTAATATACCCTTTCCCCTATTTCTAATGGTCCTAAGATACATTTAAATAAAATGTTAAATAGAAAAGAATGTAAGTGGGAAAAGATAACATTAATTCCAAACTAAAAAATAATAATAATAAGGAATCACTCCAACTTAAACAGAATCCATTTTGTCAAGTTACTGAATCATTTTAGACAAGCAGAGTTACTAATTCAGTTTTCCTTATCTCAGGGTACAAATGTCTGTTAAGCAGTTGGATGCATCTGGATTTCACTGAAAAGCTAGCTTTTCTTCCCAGCCATGATGACTTCCAAAATCACTTCTGTGTTTTTGTATAGAAAACTATAGCTTTTCCTGCCATCTGAATTCAAAATGTAATGGAGACTTAAACCATCTGCAGCTTTAGAATTGCAAATCCCTACCCCCAACCCCTTTTTCTGCAGCTCTTGAAGGTCCCATCAGGACATAGCACACAGCCAAAGCTGAGTACGGTTGGACCTACTTAGTACTTGGATGGGAAACTGGGAAATTAAAAAAACAACAGAGAACCACTTTTGTTAATTCTATTTTAGTTATCAGGAAAACATGTAAGATTGATAATATTAAAACAATGGCAGCAGAAGAAATGAGAAAACTCTGAAAAAGTAGCCTCAGAATGAAATTCAAGAAGGAAGAATGGAACATGTTAATTTGTGCATATGCTGCACATTTGGGATTTTCAAAGCACTTCGTCTGCTGTTCTTTACTAGCCATAGAGCAATGATATGCAACATGGTGCCTCATGGTTTATTTGTTTGTTTATTAATTTAAAAAGAGAATAGTTCACTGGGCAGTCTTAATTAGCCTGGCCCAAGACCTGTCTTCTCCATTTCCTTGCACTGAGAAAAGAGACGTGATGGAGAGTTGTGGTCGCCTCCACTTGAATCCAAGTACATTCAAGCAAATGAAAGAACAGCTGTCCTCACAGAGCTCCAACACATTATGAACCTCAAAGTTAGCCTCGTCTAGCATGTTGTAGAAATCCAACCACTGATTTTGTATTTGTATGAACCAGGCCATTAAATTAAGCTACTATCTAGGCATAGCATGTTACTTGACACAACAAATCTTTTGTTAATCCAAGGTACAGGGTTAACCAATAAGTTGGAGAAGAAGGAGGGGCAATATAATTCTGAGTGAGAATCCAGTAGTCTTTGGTGCATAGGGGGAGGAATATTAGTTAATTATTTGTAACATTTATATTCCCCTTTTATTCCAGGAAGCTCAAGGCAGTTTCTTTTTCTCCTCACAAACCCAACTCTGGGAGGTAGGTTAGGATGAGAGAGAATGGCTGGCCCATTCAGTTTTTATGGCAGAAGGTAGACTAGAAATACAGTTTTTGTCGTTCCAGTACAGCAAATTACCCACTATTATAGCAAATTACAGGCTATAGCATGGTGTTATGGGAGACTTGAGTGAGGAGGTCCAGGTCATTAGGAGTCAGAGAGGAATATCAAGCATCTCCTCAGCCTGTAGCCTGAGCATGTGAAAACTAAGAGGATGAGACTGGCACCACCCTAAGGAATTTAGAGTGTTTAGTTGCGTTCATTGGGAGTAGAGTTAGCCTGGCAAGATTTTGTCTAGTAGGTGTAAGCTAATAAAGTAACTGAACTGTTCCAGAATCATCCCGCTGAGTTTCTTGGGCTGAACCTGACACATGGCCTGGACAACCAATGCTTGTAGCTCTTATGCTCTGAGACTGTCTGTGTGGCTGAAGATTAAGAAAGACTATTTCCAATAAAGTTGTTGGGCTAATTCTGAAATTTAATTTTGTAGCTCAGGATTCCAGCCCAGGTTCTGTTGCGCAGGACTTTTTCTTTCTTTTTAGCTTCAACATCTTTAGAGTGTTTAGTTTCACTCATGGTTTATGCAGGATTTCAGAGCATTGGATTGCTAAAACTTTAAAATCTTAGACTTTAGTTACAGTCATAGACTGGGCACTTTAAAAATGTAAATCTACAAAAAGTTTGAATGAACATGTTGGGAAATGAGAACTTGAATGCAAAGCACTGAAAATAAATACTAGCTTTTAAGAGAAAAATGAAGTTTTGTTTTACAAAGCGTTCTTTTGTAATTATAATCTTACATATACTCACACATTTTCCAGAATGATATGCAGCTAGTGTTTTTCTATTTCAGAGGTTTCAAAACTTGTTTATAGAGAAAATGTGGGGGGGAAAATGTAACTGTTACATTCCCCATCACTTCCTTGAAGGAAATGTTGCATTTGAAGTGTTTATTTTTACATTGTGTGCTTGATTATAGAGCTTAAACATCTTTGCGTCAAATAGTGGTATTTAACACTGCTAACTTCTAGGAGTTTAGTAGGTGTTTAGGAGCTTTACACATGGTCTGGCATGAAACGTGTGATGGTACCACTAGAATTCCATAGTGGTAGAATGGACTGGATAGGCTACCGTATTCACCCTATGGCCTGCTACACATATAATGCCCTACAACAGCTTCGTCCTTAGCTGCAACCCTAACTTGATGGTGTAATTTTGATTGCCTGAAAGCACAACATTGATACAAGCTTGTTCCATCCTCAATATTTTCATGTGTCATTTCACCCCTACTTTTCAGCAGCATAATGAAAATTTTCCCTGACAAAAGAGGGAATTATCTCAAACATTTGTGGCATTTTTTTAAATTAATATTTTTGTTGGAAGCCTCCAAAGAATTTTGTTTCTTTTTGTTAACTGGCTTATCTTGGAGACCCATCTTTTTTTTTTTTTTCCTGTGCAGTTTACCATTGCTTCGGAATTGTGAATACTCACAGTCTATACACTAAGTGAAAACTTTACTGATGTATGTAGAAAAGTCTATTGATCTCCATGGTTAGCTTGTCTGGAGCTTTGAAAAAAAATGTAGGTAGTACTTCCATTGTGCTTGAACACAGTGGATTTCTCCTTGAAGTGACACAATTTTAATTAACTAGAAATTTAATTAGAAATTTGAATGTTCTTGTTGATTGGCTGAAAAATCATGGGAATTTCAAGGAAAGAAAACAGGTTTTGAGAAGATTAGCAACTGCTGAAAAAAAGGTTCTACACCTTATATGTGTCTGTTTTATGTACGACAGGCCATTGTTGCTTGTTTGTTGATCTGGGATCAGTAAATAATTCAGGAGGAAAAGTATCCTGTTCCAGATAGACCTTTCAGATTGGGTTATTATGTTATGAACAATATCAATTCCAAGCACTGTGTCTAATTTCAGTGTCATCAGCCTTCCAGGGAAATTGCTGTCTGGCTTGAATTCCCTGGGAGAATTGGTGATAATTCTATGCATAAATAATAATTTGCAATTAGCTTTTCTTAAAAAAAGGAAAACTAAAAACCAGGCTTCATTGATCTTGAACATGGATGGCATGGTTTTAAGTACGCCCTAGAGGATGCTAACAATTTTACAACCCTTGTCTCATGCTGGGAATATATATATATATTCTTAATATATATATATTAAGAAAAATAAGTCCCTTTTGAATGCACATCTTTTGTTTAGTGCTATGAAAGTTGTCTTCTGCCTTCTTGCCTGGGGATTTATAGGCACCTAATAAAATTTTGGAGGTGTGGGGAGATGGATTTAGGATTCAGCTACTGGGAAAGGATAGGATGCAGGAGTGCTAACTGGGAAAAGAAATGAAACCCTGAGGGGTAGAAATGATAAATTACTTTTTTATTGTTTATCCTTCCAAGCTGGAAGAATAGAAGTAGAAGAGAAGCTTTTAGGGAAAAAATGTAAGGCCTGAAGCTAAGCATGACAATTATTATTATTGGTGGTGGTGGTCACACAGACAGCCAGATGTTAAGACTGGATTTGGCATTTTTATTGAATCCTTTCCAAGGACCTGGGATAGGCAGATGTTGTTCTTTGATGGTATTAAAGGTGTTGTCGCAGAATATGAGTGTTCCAAGCAAAGCTGCCTTTTGCAATTGACTGATGGTGTTTTTGTCAATGCTGATGATCTTCAAGTGGTGCTCCAGATGTTTTGGGATTGCACCTAAGGCGCCTATAACTATTGGTACTATCTTTGCTTTCTTTTGCCATAGTCATTCTACTTCTATTTGCAGGTCTTTATATTTTGTGATTTTCTCCAGTTCTTTCTCTTCTCTTCTGCTCTCTCCAGGTATTGCAATGTCCGCTATCCAGATTTTTTTGTCTTTTTATCAACAATTGTTAAGTCTGGGGTGTTGTGTGGCAGGTGCTTGTCTGTTTGAATTCTAAAGTCCCAGAGCACTTTAGCTTCTTCGTTTTCTATTACTTTGTCTGTTTTGTGGTCCCACCAGTTCTTGCTCGCAGGCAAATGATATTTCTTGCAGATATTCCAATGCACCATTGTAGCTATTTTCTCATGCTGTTGTTTGTATTCAGTCTGTGCAATCTTCTTCCAGCAGCTAACTAGGTGGTCCACTGTTTCTTCAGCTTCTTTGCAGAGGCGGCATTTGCTGCCTGTTGCTGTCTTCTTAGTTCTGCCTTTGAATGCATTTGCTCTTAAGGCTTGGTCTTGCTCTTCAACTTCCTGCTCTTAGCCATTGCCAGGTTTTCTTCTTATCTGCCTTGCCTGCTAGTTTTTTTTGTGTACTGGCCATGTAATACTTTGCCTTGCCATGTCTCTTTTCTATCATCATCATCATCGCTGCTTCTGCTGCTGCAATAAACATCTTGCAAAGTTGGAACTGAGTAGAATTATGGCTTAGGGAACAACCATCATATCCCTGTATCACTGCTTGCTTGCTCTCAGTTACATGCTTGCTCTCAATGGGAGGAATTAAAAAAGCCCATTGGATGCTCCTTCTATGATTTGCTTAGGATGGGGTCCAGACTGAGAACTCTGATTTGTTGCTCTGCTTGGGAACCAGAGGTGGGAGCTATCCTGCAGGAGTAACCAAATATGCCATGGCCCTTTGCCAACAAACCAGAATTGGAAACCAAGATTAGACCATTGTTTTCAAATCTGGCTTAGCCACAGATCCAGTTTGGATGTCATGCTAGTCATGCTCCTGAAGGAACTTGTTTGATTTTTATAACAGCTCGTGTAGGCAGGAGAAGCCACACAATGCTCCTTCATGCCAGGCCAGAATTCTCAACAATTCTGATTTAGCAGGATATCCAGTTAGATAGAGTTTTTGAAGGACAGTAGACTACAACGTTTACATCACTCTACCCATGTACACAGTTGTTTGTTTTCTGTTTTGGAATTTCAAAATCCTACCTGGAATTCAGGGCTCTCAAAGTCATCTGTGGCGTACTTGCTTGTTTTTTTGGAAGCAAACATCTGTGTAGACCAGAGTTCACTGTTCTGGAATGATATAAATTCAATAAATAAATAAATACAATTAATTATAAGTGTTACATTCTATGCTGTTTAATCTTAGAGGTTCATATTTTGTTTGTGAATATCTTATTGGTAGATTTGGCAATATTACTTTTTTCTGATTGCTATTGATTTTCTCTCTTTCTCCACTTTTGCTCCTTGAATTTCCCAGGGTTCTTTAAGCAATATGATGAATTTGACTGCCTGCAGCTTTTAATGCCTAGTGCCCTCTTGATGTATTGGACCTGAACTCCTGCTTAGTTTGGCCATTATAAGAACTGAAGTCTTATCACATCTTCAGAAATCAGATTGTACAAAACTGGCCTGTGCAGTGAAATGAGTAAAGATAAGCATAAGAATGTAAGTGCTGCTTTAGGAAAAAGATGGAAGGGGTATTGCCTTAGATATTAATGAAATTCTATAAATAGTTTGATGCCCCTAAATGACATACTATATCATAATTCAATAATATATATTGAAGCATGATTGTTTTTAATGCACCTAGCTGTTTTTTAAGCAGTTGTGGGGTAGGGTGAATATAGATAAGGCCAAATAAACAAATATCCAGAGGGTAGAGTCCCAATGAAAACCATGCCTTTTATTTGCTATGAGAAGGAAACTTATCAAGGGTAATAGTTCTTTCCTTCAGTAGCAAATAGCAGAATTATTTTTAGGGAATGGAAGAGAAAGGGAGATCTCATTTCTATTTGCTTTTCCCACCTAAACAAATCACATGTGATTATGCACTTAATGTATTGTGTAATTTGGCCCTCAGTAACAATTGCTGATGAATTAAATGGAGCTTATTCCTCCAGTTAAGTGAACAGCCATAATCTCAAATGTTACAAAAATAAGACAACACAGAGGCTTCTTTTTCTGTGATGAATGAAAGGCAGTGGAATCTGTGTGTGAAGTTTCAGCCTTTGAAAGAAACCTTTTGCTACAGCAGTAGACAAACGCCCTTGACTTTTGAGCCTTCTGTTAAATTGAGGCCATGTTCTGCGGTTTTATCCCGTTACAATAGAAAGAGGTAGAAAGTTCCTGCTGCAAAATAAATAAATAAATCAATAAATCAAACACCAGACACTATCTCCATAATCTCTAGTTCAATGAGCTTCATCCAAGTGCGAAAATGAAAAATTTTAACCTGCCAAGCATCGGTGGCAGGCTGAAATGAAAAAATTGCAACTTAATAACAACGAAGACTCCTGAAAACTTGCTGGCCAATTGAGTATTGTTTTGTCCAAGGTCACATTTAAGGGTTTATTTTTATTTATTTATGTCATGGAAAGTCAAGAGTAAAGAAGTGGCAGTGACAGTTTGAATAGTCAAGGTTATCTGATGTCTAGAATGAGTGATGCTTCCAGCTTTATTTGCTTTAAAGTAGGCAGAAGTTTCCTTTCCATCGCAATGAAGTAGAAAGTCTGTGCTATTCTTTACAGTAATGATAAAGTCAATGGAACATAATATCCAAAAAAGAGGGAAAGGGGACAGAGAAAGGGAAATATCTGAATTATGTCTTTGAAAGCAATATTTCATCTTTGCAATGGGCATTTGATAATATATACTTGACAGCATAGTTTAGAAAGTACAAATTCTTCAGGCAAAGCAGAAAGTGATGCCCTACTTTGTAAGAAAATGGGTTACCATTAGGAGACTGTTCTGATATCTGAAATGCTCTAAAATCCAAACTACTTTGTTCCAGGGAAAATCCAAGGTGATTATTTTGCTCTTTACTTTCTTGAAAAGGTGTTTGGGTTCACATGCCACTTTTAAACCAAAGTTTAATGAATAAGCAACAATAGGCTTGGTTGCAGAATATTAAGCAATTAATTATGGTTTATAAAACCACACTAAAACTAAATGCAGTGTATAATGACTTACATAATGCATGAACCAGGGTTATGCCTAGGTTTTTATGTGATATTAAAACAAGGTTTTCAAGCATGGTTTGTTTAATAAGCCATTGTGGTTTTATTTGCCAGTCAGACTAAGCCACAATGACTAGAGTTCTGTATCATCCTAATAAGATAGCAAGCCAATGATTTAATGACTTAGCACAATGTGTGAACCAGGCCAATATGCCTTAGAGTTGATTTTCTTTAACAGTCCACCTTTTGTAGCCTATATGCAATACTCACAGTACATGTACTAATAGTGTTTTCAGCCATCTCCTCAAGATTCAGATGCCACTTTCACTAACAACTCAAAGCCTGATTTGCTTGTGGAGGAAACTGAATCTTCAGTTGGCGTGTACAGATATTTGTGTATAGTCACTCATGCATGTAGCCATGGTTGTGTAAGACATTCGTTCTTGTGTTGCATTCTTTGAAGCTTTTGTGCATTTTTCTGGGGAAAAGGGTTAAGGTCAGCAGTCTCCTTCCTCTCTCTTAACTTTTCTGTCCCCAGTCTTCCTCTCCCCAGAATCCAGTCCTTTTCCTCTTTTCCAGTCCTCTTAACCTAGGATCAAGTCCTCCTTCCCTGGTTCCTGTTCCACAGTCCTTGATGCAGTCCACTTCCCCTTTCCTCATTGCATAGGGCACAATTCAGGCCTCCCATGTTGTAGTTATTAAAAAGAAAGTTGTTCAGGAGGAGATGATTGAAGAGTATGAATATGAATGTCTGTATTTTGATGAAATCTTTGCCTACTATAAATGTTCTTTCAACTAAGGCTTATGCTGAACTAATGTTCAATGATTGTGTTCATACCACATGCTTAATCAAGTCAGAAAAGATCTAGCAGAAAGTCAAGTAAAGAAGGTCAGATATAGCAATATGGTCAACCTAGTTAGTATGACCTTTGTTAATTTTTATTTTTAACTTGGTGTGTTTTGCAAACTCAGAAAACGGATTAATTCAATAAGCAGATGAATCAAGTTATGGGACACAGCCATTGTATAAATTCAGGCCCAAAACATGCATGCCTGTGTTGTGCTTCCATACCACTTTTTCTTAAAATAGTGGCAATATAGGAGGACCCAAAAGAGCAGGTTAGGGACCGATCATCATGGAGAAAATCTGTATATGTGATCACTAACAAGTCGACACTGACTTGATGGCAAATAATCAGTCAATCATTGGTCAAACTCATTGATGTTTAGTTTCTGAAATACATTCAACTAGACGTAGAAGATACTCCTTTTATTATGCCAGCATATTTGCACATTCTCAGGCAGTGCTCGTACTTGGCTAGTTTGAATGAGGAAGAATTCCCAGCTCTGTGTGTCTCTCAGCAACATCTGACCCTGTAAGCAACTTCCCCACTCTGTTTTTAACATGCTTTAGTTTGTTTGGCTTCTGAGATCTGACGAGATCACAGCTTGAAGGCTTTTAATTTTCTTAGCTGTCATATAATATGGCATTTCAAGTCAGTTCAAGTGTTCTTAATCTAACACATGCTGCAATGAAACTGTGAGTGTATCAGTCAATATGAAGTAAAGTGTATGGAAAATTGTGAGTGAGAAGATACTGGTAATCTCATGACAACTTCTGTCCATTTTTAACCTTAGCCTTTTTATCTTACATCTCCTAGAATTTTCTACATCCTTCAGATTTATAAAAGTTCCATCAGTCTTTACATCAGCTTGAAGGCAACAGCTTCTTTCCTTTCAAAGGACAATTCTCCCCAGTTTATAGAAGGACAAAAAGAGCCAGTACAGGTAGTCCTCATTTAGCGACTGCCTCAGACAGTGACTGTTCATAGTTACAGTGGTGATGACAAACTAACTTTGAGACCAATCCTCACATTTATGACCTTTGCAGGTCTGTAAAATAAAGGAAAACTGAAGTAAGATTGTAAGCACAGTCACAGTTTCACTTAGCAACCACTTCGCTTAACAACCAAGTTGCCAGTCCCAATTCTGGTTGCTACACAAGGACTACCTGTATGGTGTAATGGTTAAGGGACTGGATTAGGACCAGTTAAAGTCCATCCCATGAAAGGACATTCTCTCTCAGCGCATCCTATCCCAAAGGGTTGCTGTTATGAGAAAAAAGAAAAAGAACAAGAGGAAGGAATGCAGTACACGCTGCCTTTTGCTCCTGAAGGAAAGAGAGAATAGAAATCTAATACAACAGATGTGAATACACTGTTTTGTGCAGACTTTTAACTGTGATCTTAATGGTTAACTTTAATAATGTTGTGTTTGTTCTAATTGCTATTGTATCTGTTTCTAATGTCATGATTTTGAAAGTTACTATCAGCAAAAGAGGTGTTCGCTATTTGGATCCAAAGCTGGCAGATCTGTTTGGGGTCTGCCATGGGCATGTCACTGTACCTGTCAGTAACTCTTTAAAGGAGCTGCATCTTTTTCTGGTTTCACAGAGCAGCCACATGGGCTCAGGAAAATGCACATTTGAAGAAAAATGGTATTAACAGTGACAGGCTGCAAGAGGTGCAGGAAGGGTGCCTGCGTCAAATCCAGACTACTTTTCTTCACTTGTATACCTCTAGTCAGCAGTAGACCAAGTGAAAATAAAATACAATAAATGTAAGTGGATTGAAGTGATCTCAGCTGAATTGGGACATCTTAAAATCGAAGCAGAATCCAAACCAAATAATTTTTTCTGTGTATTGCCCTAAAATAGCTATACTTACTTCGTTCTCTGTTATCCGGTTGTAGTTCTCTATTTAGATAATGTGTATGTTCCATTTATTTTGGAAAAGGAATTTTGGTGTGTGGGTAGATTCAGATTAATAAACTGCAGATCATTTTTTGCAAGATTTATCGACTGTATATTTAGCTCACATATTTTGCTTGAATCTCTGTTTAGTATACTGCCAAAGCTGATTTAAAAAAATCCCAAAGACCCTTGGCATTAAATGAAAACAGACCTTTTCTTTTATGTTGTTTATTAAACCTTTTCTGAGCTGTTTAAGATAGAATTTCTGCTAAACTGTTCCCAGATGAACAATTAATGATTCAGGAAATATAAAATTAAATCTCCATTTCTTTCTCACCAAATCTATCCTCTTGACTCTCCCAGGACAGTGAAATATTAATCAGTCAATCTTTATTACAGTTTATAACTACTCATATCCAAAAGAACAAAGGTAAAGAATTAAAAATATATATTAATCAGATTTAACAATACCAGCAGCACATGTTTAAATATAAGAAAATTCAAGGCAAACAAGAAAAGGAAAGGGAAAAAAAAACCCTTTACTCAATAATAATATACTGTATTATCTAAACTTTAATTACATTTTCATTTGCCCCTTTTATAGTTACTGCCAGTTGCTTAAATTGACTTATTTAATTAATAATTGATCCTTTAGAACTATTTGTTTTCAGATACTGCAATCTTATTTGAAATGTTTGCTTCTTGGTCTGACCATAGCAGGAATATGAATGAATATGAATGTGTGTGTATGTATGTGTGTACACACACACACACACACAAAGTCAATGGACCTGTCCGGGCAATTCCTGAAAATAAACAGACCTAGCTTTTAACAGGATAAAAGGCAATACAGAGGTAAATGATCACTCCACTCTATCTCTTACTTATTCCAAGGGGATACTTATATAGTAAAGAGATTAACTTGCTTAGCTTCAGCTTTTCCTTGTATCAATAACTGGTCAATCCTTTTTAGTACCAGAACAAAACAAAATGCACACAAAAGAAGAGAGAAGTTTGTTGTGAAATTACTTCTCATGGTAGACCAGAATGTTGCATAAAGTCGCCCTGGCTTTTGGCTGCTGCTTCTAAATGCCAGGTCAGTCTATAATAAGGCCTCCCTCATCTGCAATTTAATTGTTGATGACAGGGCTGACCTGGCATCTATTATTGAGACCTGGCTGGGCTTAGAAGGAGGGGTGGCCCTTTCTGAGATATGGTTTCGGGTGTGGCATTAGCCGAGACCATGGGACGGGTGGAGGTGTGGCGATTGTCATCCAGGAATCACTTATGGCTTTCAGGGGTGCTGCACAACAGTTCACCAGATGTGAGACCTTGTTCATTAAATTGGGCTCTAGGGAATCAGTTGGGATTGTTGCTGTTCTACCAGTTTCTCTGCTGCCCAGCAACCTCTCTGCCTGAGCTCTTTGACACCATCTCTGGGTTGGCGGTGGAGTTCCCCACTTTTATGGTCTTGGGGGACTTGAATTTGCCTTCTCTGGGGATGGGGTCTGAAGTGGCTCTGGCGTTCATAGCCACCATGACTGCCATAGGCCTATCCCAGGTCATCCAGAGCTCAACATGGGACAGTGGTCCATTACTGGATTTGTGAATCTGGTGTTTCTGTCAGAGCAGTGGCTATATGATCTGAAATTGGGGGAGCTTTTGGTGTCCCCCTTGTCATAGTCAGATCACGCCCTGATTATCATGGGATTCTCTGCCACCACTATCCACAGCAGGGAGCTGGACCCATTAGATCAGTCCACCCCCAGTGACTAATGGACATGGATGGGTTTCAGAGGAAGCTGGGGGTTATTCTTGCTGGTCGTCTGCATAGTCCATTTGTAGCCTTGGTTGCCACTTGGAACAAGAGGGTGGCAGCCTCTTTAGATTGGATCACGCCTATGCGACCTCTCCCCTCTTGTGGATCCCATCAGTCCCCGTAGTTTATGGAGGACCTGAGGGAGTTGAAATGAGAGAAGAGCTGTCTACAGTGTTGCTGGCTTTCTATAGAGGACAAACTCGACTGGACATGGATTAAGCCACTATTAAGGCCTACCTTGTGGCAGTAAGGGTGGCAAAGCAGCAGTACTTCTCCACCCTTCTTGTGTCTGTCAATAGCTGTCCTACAGTCCTACTTTGGGTGACACATACCCTCTTGGGTAGAGGGGGCTTGAAGAACCTCTTGCAGGGGCACGCTGTAGAAGTTGTTCAGCATCTGTCAAAGTCACTCAGATTCATTCAGTTGGATGCTGGCCTTGTTGCAGTTTCAGGGGAGATGCTTGGGGAGGAGTCTTGCTTGGTTATCTGGGAAAGGTTTGAACCTGTCCTGGCAAAGTGGACAGGGTCCTTAGGACTGTGAGCTCAGCCACCTGCTCCTTAGATCCATGCCCCGCCTGGCTTGTTAAAGTGAGCTGGGGGTGTTGTGCAAGTGGTTTTAGCGGTGGTGAATTCTTCCTTGAGTGAGGGGGTTGTTCCTTTACCTCTTAAGGAGGCTTTGGTTCTCCCCTTTTTCAAGAAGCCATCTCTGGACCCCACAATACTGGACAATTTTTGTCCAGTATCTAATCTCCCCTTTCTGGGGAAGGTGATTGAGAAGATGGTTGCACAACAGCTTCAGAGGACCTTGGATGAAGCAGATTATCTGGATCCTCTTCAGTCAGGATTCAGACCTGGGTATGAAATAGAAATGGCATTGGTTGCCCTTTTGGATGATCTCTGGCATGGATGGGATGGTGGCAGTGCCTAGAGATCATGACCTGTTGACACAATATAAATTTGAGGCAGATTCCTGGGCAGTGCAGAAACCCCATTTTATTCCCCATATCCAAGCTACAGTAGGCCTTAAGTTGTGTGACACAAGATATAACAGCCACTGTGGTTATTTAATATACCAGTGCTGTTGTCTAAGTACTGTATGTGTAAATAAACCACATGGGCAGAGAAATGTATTAACATTGTGTTCTTGAAATAGTATACTGCTGTTATGTTATGTTATGTTATGTTATGTTATGTTATGTTATGTTATGTTATGTTATGTTATGTTATGTGGCCACCCAACTCCTAATGACTCTGAGCTGCTTGCAATTAAAAGAAAACAACATGTAACAAATACAACTGACTGGAAGAGTAAAATGCCAAAGTGGATCAGACCAAAACAAAATGGGGGTTCCACGATCATCCTGTCCTTAAGGCTTGGGAGAACAACCAGAGATCCAGAAGTTACAAGTGAGTAGTAAGCAACTGTACAACACACTGGGAGGGTCATAGACAATGTGGCTGCAGAAGTTCTCTCTATTGCAGGGTTTCTCAACCTTGGCAACTTTAAGATGTGTGGACTTCAACTCCCAGAATTCCCCAGCCAGCATTGGCTGGGGAATTCTGGGAGTTGAAGTCCACACATCTTAAAGTTGCCAAGGTTGAGAAACCCTGCTCTATTGTAAGGTATGTGATGTTTCTGCATGCTACATATAAATTAGTGTATAAAATGCCAGATTTGTAGAAATCAGTGTCATCTTTTGGACTCTTCTTCTAATGATAAACTTTACTGATTTTTACATAAGTGCCAATTTGGGGGGAGGGAGGGGAGGGAAACAAGCAACCTAAGTCGAAAAAAAAAGTAAGTAACAAAGCAGATCATTTGCTGATTTCACACTATGTAAGGACTCCTACATTATACTGTGGAAATATATTTTTGTCAACAGTGACATAAGGTAATTCTCTGACACTTTTAATTGTAGTGTTTCCATATCAGTGTCTTTGGATAACTCATGTTCAAGTTGCTAGGATTTTATTTGCTTGTTCAATTTAATTTAAAACTGTTCTGGTGCAATGAACACTGCATTGGTCCAATGCTGCTTACAAAAGAGTGAAGCCCCTTCAGTGATTTTAGAGGAAAACATTTTCCCCCACTGATTACTAGTTCTATTTTGCCTCTTAACTCCTAGCCTTGAAATGGAATCTTCTACTTAAAAATTAACTTTGAAGCTCCCAATGAGTTTCCAGTAGTCTAGATAAGCCCTATAATGTGATTTACCACACGTAGCCTGTATTGATAGTGATAAATGTAGATCAGCTTGTATTCTTGCCTATGATGAGACATTGCCTTCCACCAAAAAAAAAGGGGGGGGGATTTTGGCCAGTTAATATTCTGTAATAAATTCTATTGGTTTCTGTGGATCAATGCTATATTTAATGAATTGATGCTAATTGCTTGAGAAATTTAGGGCCTGTGTCCTATACTAAGAAGTAAAAGCAAGGTAAGCTTTTCTAAAGAATAGACTGTATTATTTGGGTTTTGGCAATTTCATTCTAAGCTGGTTTTGTATGAGTCAAACTGAGACCCTCCCTTTGTATTTTTTTGATAAAGAGGTCTATCAACAGTCTATTGCTTGGCAAGGCCTTAGCTGCTGCATATTGAGATACGGAAAACGGTATCTCTAGATCCTGAATAAGAATATGTGGTGTCAAAGGAAAAGGTTAAACATATTCATGAATGCAAACCCAAAGAAGAAGAAACACATTCTTCTTAAACTGAAGTTAGTCTGAAGTTAAATCGGATACATGTGTGACTTTTTCTCTGAGACAGAATGTGGATGGACAACTTAGATATGTCCTTTGTTAAGTTAAAAATGGGTTCAAATCCAATTTTGAAGCATGACAAATTACTACTGCTTAAGAAAACTTCCTTCTTAGCACCTAGGGGAGTTTCCCCCCAATTATTCTAGAACTATACAGAGCTTCAAGTATCAGTCCATGGAGATAGCATTCTTAATCCTTAGTAATGTACATATTGTACATAAGAATCAGTATGATGTAGATGATTTAGATTAGTGTGGCCACGTCATGCCCTTTGCAGCTTTTATTCTGCTGTTACATAGTACTTTTCTGTTTGAAGCATCTTCTGTTTAATGGGAGATTCTGTCTAAGCCTATTTTAAATATGAGGGACCATGAGAAGACAAAGCAGAACCCTCTTCCCTACATAGCAGATGGATCAAGGACATTTTATCACAGTCTTCCCCACTGTAGCAAGAGACATATTGTCTATCACCATTACATAAATCAGCACGCACAAATTAAATGCATTTTGGTGATCTCTCTTGGCCTCTCTTTGGCAAGATGGAAATGGGGAGAAAGTGGAGAGACATGGGCCCAAATCCTCTTTGTACTATGATACTCACTAAATGATCTTGGGTTGAGAAGTAAGACTGTTTAAAAAAGATTCTTCCACATTTTCCCTGGGTTTTATAGATCCAAATGGTTTCATTATATTCTCAGTAGAATGGGCACAGTTTTTATCCTCCATTGTTCTATTTTCTTAATCTCTTAATTTTATAAAGAATAATATGGTTGCACATTTTGCCATCATTTTCAATTTTTTGGCACATTCTTCCACTTGTATCTAAAACTAGTGCTACACCAGATCCTAATACTTCCTTTTGTAATGTTTCCTCTGCATGCAGAGTTTGTATTAGCTCTTTTTCAACTTGATGAAAGAGAATTTGGCCATTTATTTTTTTGCCCCCCAAAGGAAAAGAACCTTTGAACTCTCTCATGGATGGAATTTGATATATCTGCATTTATTTAGCATTTAGGTGTTCAAAGGGTATCTATAAAAGTTCTTTACAATTATCTTTCCAAAAGTCTTCAGTCTATCTGGTTTCCAGTGCTCAATTATATTCCCAAGTAAGACATGAGAGCTTTTTCTCCTCCATGTTGGGAATTGGGGGCTTCTAGGGAGGCTTTACAGCAATGGCAATATGTGTAACAAAAAACTACACCAGCACTAGCAGCTTCTGCCACCTCCAGTAATAAAGCAAGCTCAAAAATTTCACCAAAAGAAATTAGAAATTCTTAAGCGCTCTGAGAATAATAGAGAGAAGCAGAAACTTATTCCACAGAGGAAGAAACTTTTGATAAACGGCAAGGCAGATTTCAGAACAGCATTGATTCAGAATGAGACTAAACTAAATAACCTTTTCAAGACAATTCTACAATCCTCCTTTCTCTTCCTTCCTGATTTGATCTATTGAACACATTTGTATGAAATTAGTCACTGGCAGCTACTGCCCCTTTTATTTTCAGGGCTTGAGAAAAAGAACCCTTGCTTTTCAGATCTGCTTTCCATATTTGTTGGCAGCGGAAATTCCCTAACTTCATTCCATGTCTGCTGATATTTAGCCATGCTGGGAAAGTTTGAACCTCAAAATTAAAGGATATGATTGATGCTTAGCACATTTCAGTATGTCGTCTTCAGCCCAGGAGAAATGGCAATACTATTCTGAGAGTAGTGTATATTAAAATGATATAATGATTGATTGATTGATTGATTGATTTAATTTGTATGGCCATCCATCTCATCTAAGTGACACTGGGTGGGTCAAAACAGATAAAAACTATAATCCAAAAAAAAACAAGTTAAAAAACCAGTATGCAAACAGATAAAGCCATCAATAACCATTTTAAAACAAAGTAATCATGATCAGCAGAATCCATCTTTACGTCTGCTGTAAAGCTGTAAAATGATTTAACATAGTTCCATACATATCAGTCACCAAAAGATGATTTAGTGTATATAGATATGCAGACTTAGCATTTGTCTTCAATGTTTAGAGCAACCACACAATGGCAGGAAATGACAGGATTTATATCAAACATTCCTCCAAGATTTCACTCTGAAAAGACTGACTTTTTAAAAAAAAATTCCTAGTGTTTTTCCTGCATGTGCAGGGTCCACTCCCCCCCCCCTTCCCGATTAACCGAATGTTGATCCAACAAATGTTGTGACAGGAATTGATTGACTGGCTTGTCTCCTGAGCCTGACATTGGAGACTGAGAGAGAGGGACTGGCTCAAAGTCACCCAGCCACCTTTCATGCCTAAGGCGGGACTAGAACTCACTGTCTTCTGGTTTCTAGCCTGGAGCCTTAACCACTGGACCAAACTGTCTCTCTTGTGAAAAGACTAATTGTATGTTTATTAAATAAGTACTGAGTTGATATATCTACTCTATTGAACTGATATAGCTATACGTTGATATGTGTGTGTGTACATAGACATGAACACACATGCAAACACATTTTGGAATGGGCCCAGACTAGATCTCTTGATCTGAGCAAGCCTCTTCTATTTCTAACCAACTTACTCATTTAGCATCACCTTGCAATGGTTAAGGGTCTTGTGTATCCTAATAATGCTATGACATGTAGTATTGGGACTGGACACACCCAGAAAGATCACTCATGATGGGCAGGTCATGCTGATGGGCCCAGAAGCAAAAGGAAAGTAAATTTTTCAAGGATATGTAGACTATTATACATGCAATGTCAGAACCAGGAAGCAAGGCAAACTTGATGTTGTCATAACAGAAATGTCAAGATTGAAAATTGATTTATGAGAATCAGTTGAATGGAATGGAATGGGTCAATTTATATCAGAGGATTATCAGATATTTGACCACAGACAAGAAATTCATAACAGCATCATTATTAACAAGATGTTGTCAAAATCAGCGATTGGAAAAATCCAAAAAAATAAAAGAATGATCTCAATTCAAGTTCAAGGCGAACTCATCCATAATAATGTGATCCAAGTATATGCTCCAAACACAAAAGCAGAGGAATTAGAAGTTGACCACTTCTAAGAGAATTTGGCATTCCAAAGAAAAAGCAAGATGTGCTCATTATAAGAATTTGAAAGGATGAATTGAGATGTAAAATGGCATCTAGAATAGTGGGAAAATTTGGCCTTAGTGAATGAAATAAGGCAAAATAATAGACATTATTTTATGTTTATAGCAAATGTCTTCTTCCAATAAAACATATCTGTTACTTGGGGAAAGGTTATTGTAGATCTGGAGAGAATATTGAAGTGCTGAGATATCAAAATGATAAAGGTATGCATTGCCAAGACCTTGGTTTTCCCAATTGTTACATACAGTAGATGAATTAAAACTAGTGAAAGCACTAATACTGAAGCCAAAGCTTAGATATTTAGGACATATAATGCAAAGGAGAAAACCCTCATACTTGGTAAAATCAAAAGCAGTTGAAGAAGACAAACAGAAGACATGAACAACATTTCTGGATTTGGAGTAGTGCTTGTTGTATGTGCTTGTTTTAAGCAATAAAATACTTTAAAAAGCCTCACTAAAATTGCATATGGCTACTAACTGGAATTTGTCCTATCTTTGCATTTACAGTTTCATAAAAAATACTATTTAAAAAAAAAGGATAGGAGGAAAAATATCACTTGACCAACGGCTCATTCAAGATAGCCATTGGGCGAATATTGCTGAGTAAGTGACTCAAGAAGTTTTCCTTTCTGAGTCAATAGAGCTGCTAGTTCTTTTGGTTCCTGACGCAGTGTAAATATAGAAGACAACTGAACATGCTGAGAATCAAGGTGGGGAAAAATCAGAGACTGGTTCTTTCAAGCCTCTTACTGAAAGAGTGCACATTGCCACATGCCCATTGAGTCCAACCTTGAAAATGGCCCTGTGTTACTGATTGTCTGAAGAAGTGATATAACTGTATGCCTCTCTAACATTGGTGTTCTACAAAACCTATGTTGAGCTGAACGTGCTTATCAGTGAATTAAGAGGAATAATTTTGTCTGTTTACTTTCCTCTTAGTTCCTATGTAATGTGATGATAGAAAAGCAAACAAGTTTATTAGATTACACAGCTAATAAAGGGTGGCGTAAAAAATGTGTTGAAAGATAACACAAAAATAATCAAGAGACAAAAACTCAGGAATGGGGAGAATTTTATTTAGTTTCCATTTTTATATGAAGATATCAAATCTGCATTTTCAAAATCAATCTAGCAACTAGAAAGCAGGTGTTCACATTTCTCTGCATTTCACAATGCAGCTCTCAAAGGAAAATTGCACACAAAAATGTGTATGTGGTGAAAGTATTATATAATGGCAATTGTATGCAAGAAGAGGCATGCTGATTAAGCAAAAACTCATGCAAAATTGAATATTGAAATATACGTGGAATTATAGAAATGGAAGAGAACGAACTTCAACTGAAAAAAAAGTATTCAAAATTGACAGATGGGAAGAAGGAAAAATGTAATGGATTTCATAGCATATTTAAACAAAGAGTAGAGCAAAATAAACTGTACGGCGATGGAACTGAGATAATGTTTCTATCTCAGGGTTTTATTGAGAATTGAGCATGGATAAGCAACATTGAACCCATGACACCAATGAGTCCATAGATACCTTCCTTGGTACCTATTAGGTTCTTGCTTTATCTTGGTGCACCATGTTTTTAAAGAAGTAATTTTAAAAAGAAGATCAAGTTCTTTTGATTCACCACCACTGAACCAAATGAACTCTGGTCACATTAATATTTACGATGCTATTTTCCCTACCCCTGCTATATAAATCTCAGTTTCCCAGGCTAGGACTCTGAAGGTCTCATATTCCTCGTCCAACCTATTTCTTCGGTGTTCCTATTTTTGAAAGACTGTATTTGTGTCCAGAGACTAAGCAGCTAAAAGCTATTCAAATCTGCTGAATTACTTCCTTTCCAGGCCCAAAGCAAGTCTGGAAATTCAACAAAATGATATGTTAAAAGTCAGTCTTTGTCATTTGAAGGTATTATCTCCAATCTTACGCACAACTCAGTTTTTTTTTAAACTGCTAGTAGAAAATATAAAAGGAGTATTAATTTCAGCAATGTTCCCTAACTCCTTCAGTCTTTGGAATAAGGAATGATTACCAGTGTCTTATTCACAGGTATTCATGACTTAAAATTACTACCCTGATAATTAAATGAAATTGCTCTTTGTTCAGATGTCTGCAGTTGCTATTTATTAACATACAAAGGTTCTGTGCTGTGGTTATGCTTCAGCATGAGGAATTAATTAACATTTCTGAATTACTTTTAGCATTTTATTCCACTATTTAAACCTTGATTAGAGCCAACATACTGCTTGTCTAAGTGGCTTAGGAAATACAATGGCAAAACTGACTTTGTCAATGACTGTGCTAGGGGTGGATAAAAGAACATCTAGAAAATAAGCTTGTGGGGGGGATTTATTTATTTTTTTAAGTTTATGTCCTGCTTTTCCATGAGGAGCTCAAGACAGTGTACATAGCACATACTCCTCCTTTCTACCCTACAACAGTTCTGTGAACTGTGAAGTTCAGAAAGTGACTGGCCTAGTGCCACCTTGGAAGGTTCCATGGCTGAGGGTAGACATGAAGTTGGGTCTTCCAGTCCTAGTCCCACACCTTCACCACTATCCCACGCTGGCTTTCAAAAAGGTAGAAACTGAAATAATTTCCAGGTGGGTCCAGTGGAAGTATTTGCCCATGATCAGAGTTCCCATGGTTAGCTTGGTAGGAAACTGCAGAAAGACACAATATCTTAGTTAAGTTGGTTTACTGTGGAGAAGCTAAAGAAGCCATTAAAAAAAGAATTCCAGAAGCTACTGTGAATCAAACACAAGACCTATTTAGAGTGATTTCTTTTCTTTTTTTTTAATCTGTTCAATCATGTCCAATTCTTGGAGACTGCCTGAACAAGTCCCTGCAGTTTTCTTAGCAAGGTTTTTCAGAAGTGGTTTGCCATTGCCTTCTTCCTAGGGCTGGGAGAGAGTGACTAGAGTTCTAGGCCCTTAGCTGGCTTTGTGGCTAAGGCAGGACTAGAACTCACGGTCTCCTGGTTTCTAGCCTGATGACTTAGCCACTACCACAAACTGGCTCTGTATTTAGCATGATATCAACATTCAAATTCTTTTTCCTCTTTCTCCCACCTGCACAATGGGGAGCAAAGCTTTCCACCCGTCTCTTGCTTTGGTAGTGGACTGATCAGCTATTGGGCTGTTTTAGTTGTTGCCATCTGAGAACTGGCTGTCACACTAATTTAGTCAGCAATACCTGTAGTCTCTCAGGATGGGATATAAATGTACTGTGCCATACATAGGAATAATGATAGTAAACAATTACAGGCATTACATCATAGTGGATAATCTTTAAGACTGAAATTACTTTCACTCATGCTGGCTGGGGAATTCTGGGAGTTGAAGTCCACACATCTTAAAGTTGCCAAGGTTGAGAAACACTCTAATAACATTTAACTAGCCCTAAATATGATCACAGAGAATTTTTTTCCAGCATCAGTTGAAGGTCCAGCCCTGAGGTAGAGCTGAGCTTCAAACAGCTTTTCTCTGATGTGTGTAAACTCTCTGAAATCTTGTTGTTCTTGGTTATTTCTTGGGCTCATGAAGGACTATCTCATTGCTTATTCTGAATCCACTTTTACTTTGAAAACATATGTATTACCATATTTTAGAACTCAGTTTTGTACCATAAAGTGGAATGCTTGTGAACACAAAAGTCAGTGTATTTTGAATTCTATCACATCCTGCCTGATTTGCTTTCTGGTGTTTAAGGATAACTTTCTGGTACTATAATATGGAATCATCCATTTCAAAGAAAGGATATACAGTTCTCTTCCTCTCGACAAACAAGCACTTGACATTCCGCCTGAGCTTTTGATGGCAGAGTTAGGAGATGGTGTTACATTTGAAAACAAAGTCCAGATGCCAGTAGTAAGTGAGCATCATCAAGATTGACTACACTGAACTTGCTGGATGAGACCAAACCCAATAAGATACTAATCCTATCTCATGGGATTTCATTCTCAGTTGAAACTAATCTCATTAAGTTAAAACCACCTGAGGCTTAAGAGAGAAACTTACACTGCCATGAGAAATTATATTTATCCCAACCAAGAGAAGCAAAAAGGGGAGGGAAAAACAGTTTATACCTTGCTTTTGACTTTGTCAGTTTTGAATTACCAGGTCATTTGTATCCCTTGGGAAAGTTATTAGCTCATCTAGTGCTACAATTATGTACCTTACCTAAAAATCAGTTACACATACCTGCTCCAGCTTCACGGTTTGCCCTTTCTTTAGCCACCTGTTTGAAAATGATTTCTGGTGGAAAATAATGATGAAATGGCAGTTGATTACTTGGGGGGTAACAGCTCTGCGGTGCTTCAGAAATAATTTGGAAAAGGTGCTACTTGCATATGGGAGTGCAAGCATGGCATCTGCCTGCCACTCTTTACCCTAGCGATATACTTTCTCAGGAGAGTACAGCTGCCCTCTACGATTACCAGATAGTCCTGGGAAAAGATGTGGCTGCTTTAAAGAGTGGTGGACAGGGGCATTATCCGTACGCTTAGTCTTCACGCTCCTTTTAAAGTTAGATGTAACCTTTTCTCAAGTGGAGAAATGGGGTATGCAAAATCAAGTGTCGTTTGTCAGCCTGTCACTGTGAAAAAAGAGAGAAGGGAAAAATACTGTTATATGAAATTATTATAATTAATTTTAATATTGTTTAAAGAAAGCTGGTTGCTAAGCTACAGCTAGCATTTATTATTTATCATAAGCTGTTCTGTCATGCATTTAAATGGCTTTCTTTTTGCTATGTATTACTAAAAAAGCATGCCTCATTTCCATCATTTAAAAAAGAATGTGTATATAACACTATCACTGTGAAGGATACTCTGCAATAAATAAGATCAAAGGCCTCTCTTTTGAATTGCTGACAGTCTTAGAATCATGATCAGTGATGGCAAACTTAGTCATCTTCATTTCCCTTAGGAGCTTCTTTAAATCCACACTTTTCAACTTAATTGTCACCCAAAGTTATCTTGCTTTCTTATAAAGGTGCCACCCTTTCTCCCTTCTCGCCTTCACAGTTGGCCTGTTGAATGTCATCTGCCTTGCTTTCTTCAGCTCTGATCTCACAACTACCTTTTCAGTGAAGTCTGTGGCACAATTCCTGAATTTCAGCACCTCGCTGTAACTTAAATTACATGAAACTGAATATAGATTCACAGTGTATTCCTGATTCTTTTGCTCCTTATTCTATCATTTCTTCCATATCCGAATGTAAATTATTGTACTTGCTCTTCAAACCAAGACAGCAAATCAGCTTCAAACAAGGTTCATTCCTATACAATATTGCTAAACTTTGGATGATGATGATGATGATGATGGTGATGATGTCTTAGATTTATTATTGCTACCCACCCCAAAAGACTCTCTGCTGATCATAGGGCTAAGGCAGAGATCTACAACTTGAGGTCCCCCAAAGACCTAGGTGTGGTTCCTAGAGTTCTTCCAAAATCCCCCATTATAACTGTTGATATGATGAAGTAGCAGTAATAGCTTTAATTTATTTTGCCCTTGGAATTAACCAGATAACAAGACATCCCATACAAACTACTGTATTTGCCATGATATGCAATTAGAATACAAATTATTTCTCAACAAATCATTGTAACATCAAGCCTAGTTCCATACTCTAAAGTCCAACTGACACAACAAACACAACTAGATAATAAATAGCCAAGTAAAAGTCAGCAACCAACATAATATTCATAACCTATTTTATTTTTCTCCTAATCTCCACTAGCCTCCACAAAAAAATAATACATATCCCAATGATATTGCAAGTTCACAAAAATATCACAAAGCTGCCACTATACTTGGCCATTAAACAACCTTATTGTTAGCTCTTTTTAATACTATTAACTCAGGCTCTATTAAAGCTATTAAGTGCATCGGGGAAAGTAATACTCTCTGTATTAATTTAATTCAGAAGAATCTTTGCTTTTGCCCTTGTTCTGTCCTGTCTCATCCCTACCTACTGTTGGATTGCAACCACAGGCATGCTGTTCAAAGACTACATGTGATCCTCAGCCTGAAAAACATTACCAACCCCTAGTGTGGATGGAGAAAGAAAGAGCATCAAATAATAGTGCCTCATTATTACAAAAGTAACATTTTCAAAAGCCAACACACTGGGTTAATAGCTTGGCCTGTAGGGACAATAATTAGTCAGGAGCAATTGTAGACCAATTAAAGTAATAATAAATGTGAACTGAAAACTCCTCCTCCTTGTCTCAGCTTTGTGGTTTTTGAATTTATTAAAAAATAAAAGGGGAATATTAAGACAACCCGTGGACACATTATCATTGATTTATTGGAGGTTTTTTTAAAAAAATGAATTAAAGATAATTTAGCTGCTTGGAGAACAAATCTTTTGTATGATGTTAACAGAGAGTAGTCTCTGTATAGTTCAAATGATTTTGGAGGCAGTACTCATATACCGTATTGAGCAAAACTCAATAGGAAATCAGAGTCAAAAAAAAAATCTTGCAATTTAAGCCACAGTGGAAGACATAGTTATGTCTGAACATTTGAAATGCTATATTCCCAAATTTTTCTATCTTCCTAAGAGTTCATTCCATCTAAGTGCATCTCTACATGATGCATGATATCTTGTTGAAAACCCTGTGAAAAGTTCCACACGTTTGAGGATTTTGTCTTTAGCATGTACCCCACTCATTCACCACATTCTGACCTGTTTTTCAAATTGAGTCATGAATTTGAGATGGGCAGCCATGCAAATCTAATTAATTAATTAATTAGTGAATGTTCATTGGAACACACTCACCATAAAATTGTCACTTGCATGTGAGGGACAGGAGAATTCCTTGGGGAAGCTTAAGGCTTTTTTGAAAAAGAAATAGTAAATTTTGCAGATTGGTATCTTTGATTTACTTCTGGAAAGAAGGAATGGAAAACTTTCAAGGAATTCAGTTCAAGACAATGTATATTAAAGATATGCAAAGCACTTCAAAGGCACAGAGCACATGGAAAGTAAGATTATGGCTGCTTTAATGCTTCAAGGAGTGCAATGCTGTTTGTGGCAATGTATTTTGAGAAAGCAATGTGTGTTCGTGTGTGTTTAGATAGACACACTGCATCTCTCTCACTCATTTACCCCTTGATTTCTCTTCTCTCCTCTTCACCATGGATCTGACCTACCCGTATTTTAGTTAAGTTTAATTTGAAAAGGAAGAGGTAACACATTCTAGGGAGTGTAAAATATTCCATCATGGAACATTTTGAACCTGAATTTGGCCTTCTGGAAAGAGGCTGAGCATAAAATGGGCCCTGGCCATGTTTTTTGAGAGTGGTCCATTCTCAAAAGAATGGTGGACTGTCTTCTGAACACTTGGAATGGCCTCTGAAATAAAAATGGGCTGTTTCATGGTTGGAACTTTATGGGAAGGAACATTTTATCTACCCTTATGGACATTGTGGTGTTCTCTACTATTCATTTCTCTAACTCTCTGTAGCCATTTTGGCTATCTATGTTTTGTTTCTTTTTTTCTTTTTAAATAATTTCATTGCGGTTTTTAATTACAGAGAGAAGAGGAGAAATAGAAAGAATAAAAACTGAAAAGAAAAAAAAGAAAGATAAAGAAAAAGAAAAAGAAAAGAAATATGTGAAGTGACTTCTGATGTTCATCACAACAAGTATAAGCAAATGTAATAACTCTTCACCCCCTATAAAGTTACAAACAAATCTTTCTTCCCATAACCCATCCCTTATCTATATGCAAATCCATAAATCATCAACTTTTCAGTTCTGGTGTCAGTAAAAAGTCCATAAAGGGTTACCAGAACTTTACAGAAACCTCTTATTTTAACTTTGGTCAAACAAACCAACTTTATATTCCTTCCTTTTACTTCTAATAATCTTGATCTTAAATTCATTCAGAATTTAAGGATTTGCTCTCTCTTCAATTTTTCTTTTTCCCATCCCAAAGGCTTCTTTGAAGCTTTAGCAAATCTCTTTTGTAAATCCAATAAAAAGTCATTATCCAGGTCATTCCCTTGATTTATCATTTATATTTCCACTTTGATTTTCAAAGCTTTAACCAGCTTTTTTTGTATATCCAGTAGAAAGTCCTTATCCAGGTCATTTTCTTGGCTTGTCATTTCTGTCCTTCAGAACTTCTAAACCAAAAGCTCCACTCACTCCTTAATATACATCTACTCACCCATATGTTATAACTAACAAGTCTAGCTGGCCAGGCTAGGTTTCACTTCCATAAGAAATGAGACAGTAAGCCCACCATGCATGGTATCTCATTAACAGCCTTGGGGCTGGGTTAGGGGAATGCATCCTTGAGTGGTAAATGCAATGTTGAGGGAGGGGGGAAGGCAGGACTGCCACCTTTTTTAAAGGGAGAGGTGATTCACTTCATCCTTAAGAATCTGTCACTCAGCCCAGATGTGCTAGATATTTGTGGACCAGTCTCCAACCTTCTCTTGGAAGGTTGTTGAGAAAGTGGTGGGGCTGCAGCTACAGAGGGCTCCAAGGGAAACAAATTACTTTCACCAGTTTCAGTGCCAGAACACTGCATAGAGATGACACTAATGGTGCTCGTGGATGACCACTGGTGAGACCAGGATAAGGTGAATGGAATCGTCCTGGTATGTATTGATTTCTCTGTGGCTTTCAATACCATCAATCATGGTATCCTTCTGGACCATCTCTGAGGGTTAGGGGTGTGGATGGAGTGCTCCACCTAAGCTTACCAGATATCTGAACAGGCAGAGGAGGGAACAGACAATTGGCAAGGAGGACAAATTGTGGGGTGGGGGGGGGAGGAAGCACTAATTGTTTAACCTTCTTGGCATTCACAAAAAAAAAATACAGCAAAAAACAGCAAAAAAAAAGTACTTAGGTAGTTACATGTATATGATGTTATCAGAAAGACTGGTTTTTCAACTGCAATATTTTTCCAACAAATCTTTATTTTCAAGAACCTATGCTAGCAATAATATAGATTCAATGACGCACTTTTCAAATTTCACCATAGAAATGTATGACAGATCATGTGATCTACAGGCTACAGTGATCATAGATTTGAAAGGGCTGGATTGATGCTGATTGCTGGAATCAGGAAATAATATAAATCTAGGCTGTCAGATCTGTTGATGGATGAGGGAAAGAAAGAAGCAGACAATTTGCAAGATCACAATACAGAAAAATCTGACTACTGTGGTAAAAAGAGTGCCCACCCCCTCAAAAAACCAAAGGTACTCATAAAGCCAGATAATATTTGATTTTAAGGCTATGACTGCCAGACAGAGGACATGAGGACAAAAAGTAGGACATGTCTTCCTTTTGCCTGACATCTGGTAACCTTATCTCCACTTCCCTAAATGGATAGTTCTAGTTGGTGGCAAGAGTGAAAGAGGGCAACTGAGCTCTGGGCTTTTCAGTTGTGACGTGGTGCAAGGCTCAGTGATTTCTCCACTCCCATTCAACATCCACAGGGATCTGCTAGGTAAGGTCATCCATCAACATAGTGTCACAGTACACTGATGGTGCCCAATTGTACATCTTGGCTATGTTGCCATTGAAGTGTTATCCAGGTGCCTGAAAGTGGTTCAGAACTGGATGGGGGAAAACAGGCTAAGGCTCAATTCCAGCAAGATGGAATGGCTCTGAGTAAGTAATCTATCTGTTTCTAGAAAAATTCCACCTTTAGTTCTTCATGGAGTCTGCTCCCTTGTGCCTATTTATTTATTTATTTATTTGTATGCTGCCCATCTCCCCCAAAGGGTGACTCTGGGTGGCTTACAATTAAAAATCAAAAGCCCAGAAACAATTAAAATACCCCATAAATAATACTCAATCCATAAAAATCCACTATAAAAACAAAACCTATACATAAATACAAGACATTTAAGATGGCGAGGGGGTAAAATCAATTACCCCACAAGCCACTTCCACTGATGCAAGGCCCCATCCAGCCCCCAGGCCTTCTGGCATAGCCAGGATTTCACACCTTTCCTAAAGGCCATGAGAGTAGGGGCACAACCCACCTCGGGGTAGATTGTTCCATAGACCAGGGGCCACAGCAGAAAAGGCCCCCTTCCTAGATCCCACCAGTCTAAATTCCTTGACTGATGGGGTCTGCAACATGCCCCTTCTGCCAGACCTAGTGGGGGGGGGGGGCTGAGATAACAGGGGTGAGACGGCTCCTCAGATAACCTGGTCCTGTGCCATGAAGGGCTTTAAAGGTGATGACCAACACCTTGAATGGGATCCGGAAGCAAACTGGCAACCAATGCAGCTTGCATAACAGCGGTGTTATACGTGCCCGCCTAGGGGCATTCAAAACTGTCCGCGCCGCTGCATTCTCACCAGAATTCTGGATACTCTTCAAGGGTAACCCCATATAGAGTGTGTTGCAGTAATCCAGCTGGGAGGTGACCAGGGCTTGAATGACCGTGTGGAGTTGAGGAAGGGGTGTAACTGCCGCACAAGAAGAAGTTGCTCAAAGGCCCTCCTAGCCATGACTGCCACCTGCTGTTCGGGAGTTGTGAGTCCAGGAGGACCCCCAGATTACGTACCGGGTCTGTCTGGGGTAGTGCGACCCTGTCAAGAACCAAATATGATAAACTCGTAGATCTTGAGGCTCCCTGTACCCATGGCCACCCACAGCCAAATGGCCTCATAACCTGGGGGCCCTCCTGGATTCACAACTCCTGTTCAAGATGTGGCCAGGAAAGCCTTTGCACATCTGGCTTTACAGTTGGAATAGAAGGCTTTACACATGCCTTAGTTATCTCTTGATTGGACAATGGCAATGTTCTGTACATGGGGCTGCCCTTGAAGAGCATTTGGAAGCTACAGCTGGTCCAGAACACTGTACTCCTGGCTGTTCTTTGTGTTCATATCATACCATTACATGTTGGCTTCTGGGTGCAATTCAGGGTGCTGCTTGTCACACTGCTGCCATGCATGGTTCAGGGCCAGGATATCTACCTGCCTGATAAGGTCACATAGGTCAAGCTCTGTCCATGTCCTTTTGCTCCAGATATTTGCCATCTCCAAGAGCCATGGAAGCATGTCTTCTCCGTCCCCTCCTTTAGAATGGCATCCCCCCCGGCTCCTTCTCTGTTGGACTTCAGATTTGGCTATTGGAACAAACACTGGCAAGTTCAATTAGATGTATGTTCCTCTACTAACAGAAATGGTTTTAATGAAAGGGAGGGTGAATTGCAACTGCTCAGGGTCTTATATTGTGATTTTTTATGCTTTTAATTTATTGATTGTACTTTGTTTTGTTTTAATCCTAATTACAGAAGGGGAATTGTATATTGCTCAGATTTGGTTGTGATTGAAGCGACCTGTAAGCCTTGTTTTTTTAAAAAAATTGCTATGGGGTGATTAAAGTACTAAAATTCCCACCTGCTTTTATATCTTCCAACAATGTCTCTGCTTGGTACCCTTCTCATGTCTCCTAGTGCCATTACCTTATTCAGTTTACCTGGGAGCCGTCTGTTGTCTTGAGAACCATCCTTGTTTAGTCTTCTTAGAGGTTCCCATTCTGGCATTTTTCCACAGGCTGCGTAAGCTGAAATATTCCAGAACAAATCCTTCTGCTTCAGTGGTCTGCTTTGAGTGTGTTTCATGTCCTCCATTGTTTTGCATGTCCATTCATACCTTCACACAAAACCTGGCAGGACTATATAGAAGCCATCAGAAGCGTTGGAATCGCAGCATGCTCAGAGTGATTTTGGAGGGTGCTTTCCCCCTCAGTAATCCCTCATGAGGGAAATTCCATTAAGGAAAATATAAGCGCCCTGGTAACAAGCCAGAACAATGCAAACACAGATATTTAATAGTAACAGATATTTTGGCAGGCATTTTAAAAATTCAGGATGATATCCAAAGTGGAGAAAGAAAGCTAAACACTGATTATGCTATAAGGTGGGCTTGTGTGCTTCCTATTAATTCTGAGTGACAGGCCAAAATTCTCATTTTCTTTAACAGAACTGCTTACTGAGGAAGATAATTCACAGACCAGCAATGTGGCATGGTGCCAGAAAATTATCCATGTTCTGCTGTTATGTTTTGAGGAGAAATGCTTTTGCGAGTTTTCTGTTTAATTATTATTGCTAGTTGGGCTAAAAGAAGGCCACAATGACCTAGGGATGAATCTTGATAAAGAACAAGGTGGGGTTTCTGTATATCGAATGCTTTGTTCCTCAAATTAGAAGTGTGGGGGGGGGGATGTGTCAAGGTGGTCTTAACACAGAATCTCATTAAAGCAGCTGTCAGTGGTCCTCTATTTTACCATCACCTCCTCAATTCCATAAGATGCAACTGTCATTTTGAGTGAACGTCGTGCCAAAGAGGCATTTACAAATAAATGAAAAATGTCACAACTGATTTTCCTGTGTTTTGAATACTGGGTGTCAGCTTTGTCACCAACTGTCTTTGTTACTTCCCTTTTTCAGATTTCTCAGGTGGACATCTGGAAATACTTTTTGATGGTTGTGGACTTTTTTCATTTGAGCTTTGTCTCTGACTTTTTGTTACTATTGGGGTAGTAATTTGGGCAGGGGGCTCTGCAAAGAGACTCTCCTGCTTGGTAAATCCATTTTTGTGACCAGGCAAGGAAAAGCAATAATGATTTTAGCATGACAATCCTTGCAGCGGAAATGCTAGCAAAAAGATGGTGGTCGTTCGCAACGGTTTTCTTCCTCCCCCTCCCATTTTGAAGCACTTACGGGGATATTGCACACAGCATCTGCTTGTTTATAGAAGTAATTCATTTTCTTGCCTGTATAACATTCCAGTTCTTTAAATCTAATAGTTGGCAATTCTTTTAAGGTGCATTTTCCTATTAAAGGAAAATGTTCTTGCATGTTTACGTCATCGGAAAATGATGCAGAAGGATGGAGCCGTAGGAAAGTGTCTGTGGATCATATATATATATATTTGTGTGTGTGTGTGTGTGTGTAATGTAAATTCATATCCTGCCTTATTGTTCAGGAGTTCAAGATGGCCTGTAGAGTACTCCCTCCTCTTATTATTCACTGCCTCCTACCACCATAAAACCCTGTAAAGTAGGTGAAGCTGAAGGAGTGTTAGCAAAATTTGATAGTCGTCATTGTTTGTGGTTTATTAATCTGTGTGTGTCTTTATTGCTTTCCCATCTTTACTTCCACATGTAGTACCTGTACATGACCCAGTTCTCTACAGAAAAACAAGTACCTTGTTTTGGTACAGAGAGCCCTTCCTTACAGAGTTTAAATTCTTGTTTTAAAATATTAAGAATTTAAAAAGGGGGGACTGAATCCTAATTGGGGAGAGTCAGAAACTCTCAAATTTTGCTAACAGGAGAGTGACTGGCCCAAAGTCAGGTTCATAGCTGACGGTAGACAAAGATCTGAATCTCCCCAGTAGCAGTTTAACACCTTAACCACTACACCATGCTGTCTCTTTGGTTTATGGATTATGATGGTTAGGATTGTGCAGCCCTTCAGATATCAAGGCAAAAAGCACATGGGGGACAAATGTGGCAGCTACCTGCAATTCCTTAAACCAGCGCAATCCTGGGCAAGTCATGGCATCATTAAAGAGGAATACCAGAGCTGGATGGCCAAAATCTATTCTTTGCTGCCATCAATTGGCTGTTCAGATTTTTGCAGATATGATAGCTCTGCTTTAAGGAGGTGCTGTGTTTGCACCTCTGCGAACGACCTTTCTGTATTTAATTCTGAAACACTGCCCTGCCCTAAGGTTTACACTGTTCACCGTGACTTAGAACAATTACAAGTCAATATAACAATTAAAAGCAATATAACAATCAAAACAGCAAAACAAAATGGCCACAGTAATTGAAAAAGATATATGCCAGCTTTGTTAAAATGTTTGCAATGCTAAATTAACACACACCCCAATACACATTCATGTGCATGTGTGCACACATGCACACACACACACACAGTCTTACAGTGTACATCCCATCAGGTAGAATGGAACTTTCTTTCTGCTTGGAGAAGGGAGATCCATAGATATGAAGAGATCATTTCTCACTAGGAAATCTAAATAATTATTTCATGAATCCTGCTGGAAGCAAATTTGAATGCCAGTGGATCCATACAAAATGCCAGCAGATCCATAAAAAATTAATGCTAGCAGAAATGAAGCCCAGCTAGTGTTCTTCCTTTTCCAGAGAACAATACATGATGGATATGGATGAAGGATACAATTATTTTTTTCAAATGTACAAAGAGGGAAGGGCACATCCATCTTTTTTAACAATAAAAATTAAAGCACGTCTGCAGCTTGATCTCAGCAGGTGGGAACATGATAGCACTTGTCTGATCTTGTCAATGTTCGAAAGGTAAATAAGGGTAGGCTTGGTTAGTACTTGCACGGGAGACTTCTAGGTATACCAAGCAGTAGTCTACACTGGGAAATTTAAAAAAAATGCAGAAGAAAGTAGTAGCAAACATATATTGCTGCATGGACTTGTTCATGAAGTCATCAGCTGAGCTCAAATTGAAAAATATACTACTTCTTATGTGCAGTTTGCTGTCTAGAGTCTTCTTCAACACTTCCTGAATTGGCTTAACTGATCATATGATACTTCATGGTCATTCCAGGAAGAGCTGGAGTGGGAAATAAGTTTCTTTTTTAAAAAAAAAAAAGAAAAGAAAAGAGTGGCTTTATTAACCTATCTTAAAAATGGACTTCCTCCATTTTGGGAAATGGTTTGCCATTGCCTTCTTCCTGCAACAGAGAGAGAGAGAGAGAGTGGCCCAAGGTCATCTAGCTGGCTTTTTATTCCTCAAGTTGGACTACAACTCAGAGTTCTCTGCTTTAAATCCAGCTCCTTAACCACAAGAGTGGCTGTCCTGCTGCCAGCTCACTGAAGATGCTGATAACATAAAATGAAGGCATTGGAGGGGCAGATTATGCTCCCTCCGTGTTTCCAACATGCCCCCAGAACAGAAGAAAAGGGGTGCCAACCTTGGAGATGGCAAATGTACTTCTATTTTCAATCCAGAAGCTTCCACATTGCTACTGTAAAACCCAGGAGTACTGTGGTTTTAGCCTATGCTGTCCTGCCCCTCTTCCTCATTCAGGACAAGGATGCCCTGTTAAAGGGAATACTGCATTTTTATTTCTCTTCTATTATATGAAATAAGGTGCCAAGAGGAAGATAATCCTAAACCCAGATTAGTAAATTTCAGGTGATGAAGCTTCCTTCCCAGAGTAGGTCTAATTATCTAATGACCTCAAACTGCCAGAGAAGGGGCTCTTTTGTATGCTCATTGACCTGACTATAGAAGTGTTTTAAAATTCAAAACCTAGCAGTTTTCACCTGAGTTTGGAAAGTAATTGGCATCTAATGCAACTCCTCCATTTGACCAACAGCAGTTTTCAATCATTTTTTAACAGCAGCCTTTGGTAGATGGCATTGCAATAAGATAGTTCGGAATTGATCAAAGTTACTCTTTATTATCTGTAAAGTTTCTTCTTCTTTTTCTTAATAGCTTGAAGGGAAAAAAAAAACTAAATAAAAGATCTGAATGCTAAACGTTTTTAGGCTATTGCTATTTATATTTATTGCTGAGTTTAAGCTTGAAGTGATTGTTTGATTCCTGTATTTTTAATATTACTGTAAACAGCTCACAGTTGTATGAGCTGGGCAGCATAGAAATATGGTGAAATGACTAAATAAAAAGATAAATAATGTATGCAATCCTATACATATGCTATTTCTTTCTTGGCAAGAAGCTATGCATCACCATGAGTTACAAAATGAAGTATGCATCTGATGAAATAAGCTGCTGCTCACAAAATTTTATGCCCCAATAAAGTTGGTTAGTCTTGAAAGTGCTACCAGACTTTGTGTCTATTTTGTTCCAGAGTAAAATATACTCTTTTTTTTTCTTCTTTCCAACAGTCAAATATTTTATTCCATTAAAAGGAATGGAAGGGGGGAAAAAACACCTAAATTCAATTAACCAGTACAAGAGAGGGTTTTGTTTTGTTTTTTACTATGCTTGCAGTAATAATCCTAAATTTAAATTTTAAATGGAAGATATAGATATAGATATAGATATAGATGATATAGGACGCTTGTAGGGAAGCACACCAGCCTGTCATGTGGGGCGCTAATCTCTTTTAAATGGTGGTATCAGTTTATAAGCATGGCATTTTGGAATCGAAATCAGAAGCCCAAACTAAGAGAGCAAATATAACCCCCTAAATCTGTTCCCCGAAAGGGTTTAGGTGATGGCAGAATACAGTGGTACCTCGGGATACGAACTTAATCTGTTCCGTGACTCTGGTTGCAACTCGAGTTGGTCTCAAGTCGAGGTAAAGTTTCCCATAGGGTTCAATGTAAATCTGGTTAATCCGTTCCGCCCTCCGAATTTGGTCGCAACCCGAGGCGAATTTCCCCATAGGGTTCAATGTAAATCCGGTTAATCCGTTCCATCCTCCGCCCGAATTTGGTCGCAACCCGAGGCAATTTCCTCTTCAGAGCCTGACTCCCGCCAAGCCTGCTCTGCATTTTCTTTGGAGCCATGCTAACACGCACACCAAAAACTTTCACAAAACACCGCAAAACACACCACGAGCCTCACCGAACATCTCCTTGCTACCGCGAACTCGCCCACAGGAAGCCGCGACTGCGTGACAGTAGGGAAAATGGCCGCGGATCCGGTTCGTAAGTAGAGGCAAGTTCATAACCCGAGGTAAAATTTTCCTGCCGAAGCTGGTCGTAACCCGAAATGTTCGTTAGTAGAGGTGTTCGTATCCCGAGGTACCACTGTACTGCTAAATACACAGATGGAGTCCAGTGAATTAACTTGACAAACCTGACTGGAAGTACCAATGAATCATTTTTAAAAAAAATAATTTCCAGGCTGATTCCTCAGATTTAAAGTAAAATCCTCCCTACAAATTACAGTTTTCATCACAATTTGAAAGAAGCTAGGATCACAAATAAACTTTGGGGGGCTCCACTCAGTTACTAGGCAACATGCTTGCAGGTTTGCTAATCTGGCCAACACCTTGACTAACCATTATTACCATACATTTATAAGTCTGGAAGGAGAAATAAGCCTTACTTGTTTATATGATCTCCCATCACTGTCAATACAACTTTAAGATGTGGGAGATAAACTAGTATCTATATACTGAATTGGCACCAAATGTACTTCCAGTTGTGGAAGACCTTGAAACAGGGTACTTTGGATGAGAATTCTTCCTTATCATCCAATCACTTTTGTACCACAATAACATATTTTTTTACTATAATTGACTATGTAAACTGCTTAGAGTTGGTTCAGGACTGAAGCAACCCATAAACTTAAATGAGTGAGTGAGCAAGTAAGTAAATTAATAAGTGGAATCTTTACACTTATTAAGGCAGGCTATTAGGTCTCCAAATTACAAAAACTCATGATACAATAGATTTCTGCTGTAATAAAGTCGTGTATTGGTTCAAAGGTCCAACTAAGCCAAGTTCAGATTCTTATTCAGTTGTGAAGCTGATTCATCTCGATCTAGTTACTATCTTTACAAGGTTGAATCAGTGATAAAATAAAATAGGAAAGAAGCATGGGTATTGTGAAATCTTTGAAGGAAAAACAGAATATAAAGATAGAATTAAGTAAGGTATTTTTATTCCAAAACTAACATTAACAAAGCTACCACTTTAGACACCGTAGACACAGTTGATAGTTTTACATCAAGGGTATCCACATGTAAAGCCATTAGAGACAGAACAAGTGGGAATTTTGTAGCATTAGCAAAGAAACATAAGGTGATATGTTGTATCTGTTCTTGGAAGGGAATTCCACTGAGATAGCAGTAGCTTTTAACGAACCTGATCAAAATTGCCATTAAAAAGAAAAAAGAAAGAAAGAAAAACCTAGGAAAGGGAGATGTTTGATAGTTGCTCTACTTTGGGATGCTTGTCTTATATTGTCAATTAACACTCATTTAAAAAGGCTTGTTCAAGGGTAATTTTTAATTGCTTATAAAATACATGCTAAATGCTTTTATAGCAACAATTTGTTTTTCACAGCCCATTATTGCTTTCAGATCAAGTGCTAATAGAAAGAACTACTGAAATACTTCTTGATAGCATTAAACAAACATCTACCATTCCTATCAGTCTCAACCAGCCGGCCTAAGATTACAGGAGTTGTAGTGAACAATGGATTTCATCTCCCCGGTTTTCCTGCTCTGTGGGAATAATTTACCTACCACAATGTGCCTCTGCCTTTAAAAATAGGGTCACTGAATCTATTTTCAATCAACCAGATCTGCTCTATGAGTAATGCTATATTCAGTGTCCATGAGAATTATGTCAGAAGGAGAAATTGCTGTATCACTCATGCAGCTGACCAACTGATCATACAGTTATTATTGCATATTAATTAACATCCAAGAAAATTAAAACAGTGAAATGTAATGTCACTTAATTGCAGGGAGTTAGCAACCAGGGAGTGAAAAAGAGTTAAACAATGAACATAAAATGTAGATTTTTCATGGGTGCTACCTATTGCTGAAATGAAATCCAGATAATGTCATTTGACAGAATATATATGCACTGATGTTTCATTAGTCATGCTGCTGGCTTCTTCATTCAGATCTGAATCTGAATTTGGCAATAGATAACATTGTAATTAATAGAGCTAAACCCATAGGGCAGTGTTTCTCAACCTTAGCAACTTTAAGATGTCTGGACTTCAACTCCCAGAATTTCCCAGCCAGCCATGCTGGCCAGGGAATTCTGGGAGTTGAAGTCCAGACATCTTAAAGTTCCCAAGGTTGAAAAACACTCCCAAAAGGTAACGTGCTAGAGGTCTCACATTTTCTCTCAAAGAAATCCTCTAGTATATACCCTGGTCTCACTTCTAGACCTAGGTTTGCAGCTTGGTTCCAACACCAGTATTCCAATGACCTGCCTCACTTGGCATTCTCTACCCTGCAACCTCCAGCATGTGTGAGTGATAAGGCTTCCACACCCTGTTCTCTTTTTGATATGCAGAAAATGTAGACATGAAATAATTGCTGTAACACTAATTTTGCCACATAATTAATAATGCCACATTGAGACATGTGACTAGAGCTGTCAACCCTTCGCCCTTCCCTGAGATAGAATTTCACAAGAAAAATAAAATTTTATTAAAAAGGAGTATGTGTGTGTGTGTGTATGTGTGTGTGTTTAATAGTGTGTGTGTGTATGTGTGTGTGTGTATGTATGTATGTGTGTGTGTGTATACACACACACACATACTTTTTAACTTAAACATCTTGAAATTCTAAATACATAGTATTTCAGGTGCTAAATATAGAGCTGTCTAATTTACAACATAAGCAGCTGGCAAATTGAGTAAACTAAGAAATCCCAAAGACTACAAGATGGCAGGACTCTCTTACAATTTTCCCAGGCTTTGAATTGTACAGACCTCAGATGATTTGGTGTAGTGATTAAGGCAGTGTTGTCCAAACTTGGCCACTTTAAGATGAGTGGCTGGCTGGGGAATTCTGGGAGTTGAAGTCCACTCATCTTAAAGTGGCCAAGTTTGGACAACACTGGATTAAGGTGTCAGGCTAGAAACTGGGAGATGGTGAGTTCTAGTCCTGCCTTAGGCACAAAGCCAGCTGGGTGACTTTCAGCCAGTCCTTCTCCCTTAGCCCTAAGAAACAGGCAATGGCAAACCACTTCTGAAATATTGCCAAGAAAACTGTCCAGGCAGTTGCCAGGAGTCAGAACTGACTTGAAGGCGCCAAACAACAGATAGCAAATATGTTATCAACATATCTAAGCCAATTCTTTTGGTATACAGAACTAGATAATAAAGCTATCTGTTCAAAATCAAGATCCTGATGACCTCATAGTTGCTCTAGATTTCTGTTCATTGTATTCCCCATGCCATAGGAAATAAATTGTATTAAGATAGAATTTTACTATGTGTACAGTATCTTTGGTTAGTCCTTCCAGTACGCATATCTGGCAAGTCAAAGACAGTGAATCTTCCACTGGGATGTTGATAAATAACAGTGTAACATCAAAACTCACCAAGATGTAATTATTACTTTTAAGATTTTGTAAGAAAGCAATCAAAGTTTTGGTTTGTTTATTTATTTTTTAACAAAGAATACTGCTTTTCCAATGAATGATCAGGGATGTTTCACAGTATACTGGAGCATGAGTGATTCAACACTGCTGAGAATGGGGCACAGTAAAATGTCTTGATAAACCTGTATAATCTAGGTAGTTTGGACAATAAAGATAGGATAGCCCACTGTTTGCCATTTGGAATATGAGATCATTTGATAATGTCACATGCTTGTTTCTCAGTCACAGCAGTAGAAATTTTCTGTATGACTCAGGATTCAGCAAGTTCCAAATTTTATTGTTATAATTTGTTCTCTTTACTTTAACTGTGACATTCATTATGTCTGCCCTGAGAATAATATCTTCATTTTTTCTCAGGACTGTAATCATATTCTCTCCTTTTTTGGAGATATTTCATATTGATAATATTGATCCTTCTAATATTAAGCAAATTTCCAGGCTATTCCCCACATTTCCAGTTTAGGATTTTCAAATTGACTGTCTCCTCTTGAAATGATTTCTTCCTTTGGAATTCTCTTAGAAGCAATAGCTGAATTAATCTTCTCACAAATCTAGATATCCAAGGGGTGAAAATGGACTGCTTGAAAAAGATATTTTGAAGTATTTTTGATGTCGATATGGAGTTGAATAGTCCCTTCATTATATTATCTTTTTTTTTTTCCTTTCTCCATATGTCAGTACTTTGAAGTAGGCAAGATCAGGAAATAGGAATCACTAGGCATCTTGGAATGGGGTTAGAGCAGTGTTTCTCAACCTTGGCAGCTGTCAGATGTGTGGACTCCAACTCCCAGAATTCCCCAGCCAGCTGGGGAATTCTGGGAGTTGGAATCCACACATCTGAAAGCTGCCAGGGTTGAGAAACACTGGGTTAGAGTACTGTAGCAGAATTCTGAAAAGTGTCAAAATCCTTCTCTTCTTCAATGTATACCTAACACAATCAGTGCAGAGTCATTTTGAGTTTCTCTCTCATGCTTTCTACTTTGCCAGGACTCAGATATCTTTTCTGTAGCAGGTTGGCACTGTCTTCACCCTTCTTTGAGTCAAACTGACATTCTACTACACCATATGATCTCCATACCAATGGATTTTAAATGGCACTTTATTTTAACAATTAGTCCCTGCCTCAACAGAAATTCCAAATATACTTTTGGAAAAGAAAATTCCAGTAAAATTGCCATGAGCAAAGTGTGGGCTTATAGTTCTCATCTTAGTTTTGGGGTGTCTAGGGGGTATATCTAAATATCCTGTTCTTCATTCTGGATCACCTTCTCCAATAATATGCCAGTACTGGGGTTTCCATGCTTCATGGAACATATATCTGAAGAAAGGATATAATAAAGGAACTCTTCAAAGGGGGCTTTTACAAATTGGAAAGAAGGGACAGCCAGGAGGCTACAGCGTGATGGAGAAAATGAGTAGAAGAAAACAAATGCATTCTCCACCACTGTTGTATTACAATAAAGTAAATTTTAAAAAACTACCAAGAGATAATGTAAGATAATTTTTTAAAAACAGAAAGCGTCTCTCAAAGGGAAAAGAAGTTTGGGAAATTGGAGGCCAGAGTCAATTGTATATTATTTGTATTAATGTTTCTCTCCGTTAATAGTGAGATGATCATTTTAGCTGCTATAGGCTTGAATCTTTCTTCATCTTTCTTCTACTGTACTGTTCACGGCTATGCCTCCATACTTGCATTCTTCTGAGCTAAAGAAGAGATCTGGTAGATTAAAGTGGCGACCTCATCTCTTTCTCTTTCTCATAAATGTATGTCCTTCCCAAAGTTTGCAAAAAAATCAAAACAAAATTTAAACCTGGCTCAGAGATTGCAGAAAAATCAAACTAAGGTAAGGATTCAAAATACGAGTTTCAGCTCATGAATACACAGTGGTACTATATTGTGTATCTTACTCTATTATACCATAAGTGACAAATATGATATATAAATAAATAAGACAGAACAGGATACAAATATTAGAGAGTTGGGCTAGTATTGCTGTATATGTGAGTTCATTCACAGACTGTTTCTTTAGAAAATTGAGATTAATTCATTTAAGCCATATAAATATGGATTTATTAAGCAAATCAGAAAGGAGCTATAGCCTTAAATGCTACAATGGGATATCTTAAAAGGGCTCATAAGGTTTTTTTTTAAGTAGTAGCTATATATTTTTCAGTAGAGATCAAAAGTAATTAAAAAGAATCATAAGTAATCCTTTAGCATTGCACATTAATTCCAAAGAGAAGTGAATTAATCTTCTTTCATTGTATTGTAATTCACAACTCAGCATGTTAATTCTAAAAGATATAGTTTAATCCTGAAGAATAATACAGGGTCCCCACACATACAGGTATCACAGCTTCTTTCCCTACCTAATAAATAAAATAAAACTCTGTGATGATTCTTCTAGGCAAAAATAACTGAAATCAATTCTTAGTGACCTCATTGTACCTTGACTACTGGATTTGTTTACAATAGTTTTTTTTTTAGTTATATTATATTTTAATCATTGCATATATTTGATGACCCCACTCATTGAATTTGTATTATGGGATGCAAATTCAAATCTAGCAAATAAACTAAATGAATAAATAGATGTGTTGATTATCCTGGCAGCCAGAATCCAGTCAGCTGCATCTGGATGCATAGGTATGCAATGAATTATATTACATTATATATTATTATATGTACTTGGATGATACCAGTAGTGCTGTAGTCTTTGCTGTAGTCTTTTCTTGTTCATCTGGGAAATTTTAAAGCAAAGGAAAAGGGGGAGGGGGAGTAAAAGAATGATAAACAGTTGATCCTCTTTGCTGTCAAATGAGACATCAAAGCGTGTTGAGATATATGGACAGAAATCAGATCTGGATCTCTGCTTAGATTTCTATGTGATTTTCATCAGATTGATGGATATTGTTAACTTCCCATTTTCAATAGAAGGAGCCATACGATCACTCCTAGTGCTGTATTGTGATAAACCACATTGGTGAAATGAAGAAAGTGTGTGTTAACCAGGCTAGAGTAGGCTAGAGGTTTTATTCAATTTGTTCAAGCAAAACTTAATTCCAGACTTTTTTTTTTTAATTAAGGCATGTGGCTCTTGTATCAGGCTCCAGCTGCTGAATCTGGAATTTTTTATTTTAGTGTTGTTTTTTTTAATGTGTACATCCTGATCAAAGTTGATCCCTCTGAGCTCTGCTTGCATCCTGCATGTTCCAAAGGATCTTTTCTAAATTATTTCCCAAGCCCTGCTTAGCTTTACTACCAACCCACCTATCTGATAACACCCTACCAAGACCATAGTAATCTAACCTGGCTAGACATTGTGTAGATACATTGTTTTGATAATGTTTTGATGTTGGATATCATATATCATAGCTGGTCTTCATTAATTCTTGCTTTAGAGCAGTGTTTCTCGACCTTAGCAACTTTAAGATGAGTGGACTTCAACTCCCAGAATTCCCTAGCCAGCCATGCTGATTGGGGAATTCTGGGATTTGAAGTCCATTCATCTTAAAGTTGCTAAGGTCGAGAAACACTGCTTTAGAGGAATAATTTAAAGGAACTACTTTAATGAGCAGCCGAAGATAAAAGGAGTTGAGGATCCCAAACCTGAAATATAATTTTACTGGCTTGATTAAAAAACAAAGCAAAAACCTGTAAGTGTGTTTATTTTGTTGTTCAGCTGTAAGAAACCAGCACAAGCTTTATCACTTTCTTTAAACTGCAGACGAATTCAACAGGAATTAACATGAAAAAGAATAGTGAAGCTAAGGTGAATTTTAGGTCCATTTGGCAAAGCCTTATTAAAAGGCCGTTGGGATGTGTCTGTGGATGTGATCCTTTGAGAGAGTGAAGTTTGCTCTGAATTTTATGTAACTCCAGAAGTTCTTTGAATATGTCTATTAAAAGATCACCTTGGTTGCTTTAATATCAAAGGTTTATGTGAATTAACAGGTACAAATTTATAGAAGACATTTGTGCATTAGTATATAAGATTTATGTTATTGCAGGCTTGGAAGGAACCGTTTATGGCTGTCTGCTCTGCAGACTCAGTTTGGAGAATATTGAAATTTTATTTCTTCTGTATCTTTCCTGGCAAAAGCGATCCTGGTTTGACAATTCGAATCTTGATATGTGCCGTTATGACTTTTAATTGAAGCCTGAAGATAACTTAGTGAGAATTTTCTTATTTCTCCCTTTTCAGATAATGGAAAGGACCAAAATAAAAGTTAAGACCTTCAAATATACTCCACATTCTAAAGCAGAACCTGTAAAGGTTCTGGAGCAAAAAACAATTCATACCTGAATGCCTGGCCCATAGTTGTTATATCTGATAACAAGCTTTTGAATATATACGTGCAAGAACTTACCTGAAAATTATTGAGGTGGAATTGAGATTGAGTGATACAAACAATCTCATTATGTTGATATAAGTCTATGGAATCATTATTAATTTTGTGCCTTTGAGTCAGTGTTGACACCTAGCGACTGCCTGGATAAGTTCCTGCAGTTTTCTTGGTAAGTTTTTTTCAGAAGTGGTTTAGAATTGTCTCTTTCTTAGGGCTGAGAGGGAGTGACTGGCTGAAGGTCACCCAGCTGGCTTTGTATCTAAGGTGGACTTGAACTCATGGTCTCCTATTTTCTAGCCTGGTGCTTTAACCACATCACCAAACTGGCTTTCTATAGTAGTTCTTCACAAATACTACACAGATACATGCAACTAATAGTTGACATTACATTGCTTCTTTGGATATAATTGTTTTCACAAATCTATCATAAGCACACCTTAAACATTAGAATGATTTTGTATGTGACAGGACTCCAGTGTTAATTCAACTTCCATATTCAGTTAGCCAGGGAGTTTCTAAGTAAAGATGAAGTTTTTTTAAAAAAATTAATTGGATTTAAAAACCAACACAAATTTGGTGATGTACTACTTTTATAAAACTAATTATTAGATGGTGTAATGATGTTAATAATTAGCTAAATGTATTACTGGCTAGGCCAGAATGAACTGACCCATTGAAAAGCTTTGAAATCCCATTATCAGTCACCCAAATGTTCTTCTTTCCTCCAAATGAGAGTCATTTTTAAAGTAGATTTAGTGTAATTTTAGTTAAACTGATGAAGCTGAATTTTTAATGAGTCACTTTAGAATGTCTTTTGTCAGTTCTAAACTACTGCAAAACCATCATATAATTTGGGCTCTGTGAATGTGTTACTGTAAAACCTATTTCAACCAAAGGATTTGGTATCATGTGGGACAGTTTAGATGCAAATAATGAAACATTAGGGAAAACGACTTTGAAAAGTAATTAATGTCATAACTATCGTTGGTAAATTTATAATGGATGGAAATCCCTTTGCCGTGTCATTTAAGAGAGCAAATTTAGCAGAATCAATTCAAGAAATTTCACAGGAAATTCACATCTAAGTAAACACTTATAGGTAAATGCTTTAATAGAGAGAAAGGAAGTTTTTTGTTAAGTGCCACAGAGTAGATATAAATTGACATGATTGTCCATAAAGGCTAGATTATCTATTAGTTGTGACAGTTAATGCTATGTTTGCCAGACAATGAGAAAGAATGAGTAAAAGAAAATAGTTGCTTTGAATTATAGATTTGGAGTCAATTACTAAGAGTCCTAAGGACTTCAAGAAGATCTGATCAATCTGTCCTGGAGCAAATAAGCCCTCATTGTTTTCCAGAACAGGTAATGGTTAGGACACAGAAACTCAACATATTTTGGGTATATAAGATAGCAAATGATGGACTAGAAAAAGTGATTATGCTGGACAAATTTAAGGGGAATAGAAAAAAAGGGATACAGTGGATAAGGTAGAGGAATGGCATCAAAGAAATTATATGAATGTCCTTGGGGGAACTACAAGTTTCTTACTGCAATCAGGCTGAGACAGTTAAGTAGGCAATCCACATGTCACAGATCTTGCTGGGTTTTGATATGTGCATGTATTATAATGCTATGACAAAATTTCACCACAAATAGTTTGTGGTTTACCAAGCTTGGTTTGATAAATGTGCCTGTCTATAAATCTTCATTGTGGGGTGGAGACACTGACACCACCTCTACCATCCAGCGCATAAGACTGTCTAAGAGGTTCCACATATTTAACCATATGCTCCCAATTAACACAATTGTCCCCCTTGAAAATAAATGACAATATTCCCAACTGATAAAGTTGGGAAATCAGCTGTCAAGCTCTCCCAAAAACAAAGCCAAACACAGCTGGAAATTATATATTTATTGTATTCCACAACAAAGTAGCCATAATACATAGATGACAGTTTATGAATGAGCAGAAATAGTTCAGAATTTAAATCCAGTCACATCTCAAACCCCATACACTTTCTTGTGGAACCACTCTCTCAGAAGAAGACACTTGATTTTCCATTTATCTCTAGCCCTCATAAGGTCAATTGATGATGGAATACTCATCTTTCTCCATTTATATTCTTCCATTCAGAAATGCCCATCAAGTTAAACTAGAATCTTCAAGCCACCAACTAATCCCTGGCAACTCCCTGCCCTCTTAGATAATGCTGAACTAAAGAGGTCAATATGGAGTGCTTGGTGCTCTCTGAGCTTGGTTCTTTGACTGAAGATGTTTCATTACCCAACTAGGTAACATCATCGGTGCTTTAGTGCTTTAATCGGATAAAAGTGATCAGTGCTTTAAAAAGCTGATGCCCTCCTTTTCGCCACTGTTTGGTGAGATGGACTGATGATCTCATTCAATAGGGAGCAGTTTCTTATGTTCCTCAGCTATTTGAGCTGGAAGATTCTAGATGCCTGCAGCCCGGATTCTTACAGAAACCAAAGCCATAACTTCATTGCTTTGCTTGTATGTAGGGAAGTCTAGGGCTGTGTTAATATTAGGACTTTCTTTGCCATCTTGTTCCTTTACATTAGAGTAGGCTTGGAAGGTGTGTACATGTCACAAGTGTTCTTACAAAATGGTTGTGACAGGAGAGCTTGTGTATTCACAAAATCTTTTCCAGGTTGGTCACAGCCATTCACAAGAGCCCATTTTTTAGGACAACAGAAAACATTAAGAATGCTCCTATCTCCTTTGCCCCCAGGGAGTTACACCTCAATTTTGTCTACTTTCTCGGCAAATAAGCAAAATACCAAACAAATTCCCAGGATAGAGCAAGCCAACATTTTATTATTATTATTATTATTGCTAATATTATTCACAAAGCCATCATGGGCCCAGAGGCATTCTTGGAAGTAAGCATGATGCTAGGTTACCTCTTTTGAACAGTCCAATTTGACATTTTTTTATTAAACGGAACTAAAGAATAAAGGCAGGTGAAACAGAGTGTATCTGCTCAAGGTTGTCACACGCTGTCTTTTAAATGTACAACATATCTGGCAACCCATCTTGCTTTCTGGCACATTTAAATGGCAGTGGCTAAAAAGGGACTTTCCCACGGCAACTGTCATAGTTCCATGGCATATTTTTTTCTTCCACCTCAAAATTCCAATTACGCTTCACTCCTTGATTTCTTGTTCTCCCGTCCTCCCTAAGCATGTTTGTGCTTGTGTATGTGCAAATATGAAAATGAGGTTGGATAAGCAACAAAAGTAACCATGTTTTATTCCTCCTGAAAGAAGAGTATAATATTTGGCAACTTTCACATTAAAATAATATTATTTAAACAATAATGAAAGAGATCAGAGAAATATATACGTGTGTGAGGCTGGATAGCATAGTGATTACAGCACCGCCTTTGACGCAGGAGACAACTACTGCAACAGTAGACCTAATGAGAGGGGATATATGACACGTGTGAGGAAACTATGGTGGGATGGAAGACCTACGTCCACACTAACTGAAAAACAACTGGTTACCCAACGCTTCAACATAGTGAAGAGGAAGCTGCTCTCACAACTTGAGACAGACCGACTACACATTACAACCCAGACTCAAGCAGACCTGGAAGAACATCTGGATGTGCAGCCAACACCTGAATCTAGAACATCACAGGCACTCCTCCATTACAGAGCACAGCAGCTGATATGAGGCATAAGATCATGGATAAACTAGCTACAGTCAACCCTCAAGACTGATTAACATGGCTCAGTGGAGAAGTACCATCAGATAGTATGCTAGAAGATGCCAATAGAGCCCTCCAGACAATCCCTACTACCACCATAACTCAAACCAATGAACTGGTATATGCTACAGCCGCTGTAATCCTGGAAATGCTTGGCTACACGATCAAGAAGAATAGGAGTACATACCAATCTGAGCACAGCCTGGATTAACTACAGGAAAGCCTATGACTCAATGCCACACATATGGATCTGTGAATGCCTGGCACTATACAAAGTCAGCAGGACACAAAGGACCTTCCTCAAGAACTCAATGGGACTGTGGAAGATAACACAAGTCAACTCAAGACAGCCCACACAAGTGGCCATCAAGTCCAGCATATACCAAGGTGATGCACTGTCCCCGCTGCTGTTCTGCATAGGCTTACACCCCCTCAGTCAGATAATCACAAGGACTGGATATGGATACAAGTTCAAGAGTGGAATCACCATCAGCCACCTCCTCTACATGGATGATATCAAGCTGTATGCTAAGAGTGAACAAGACATCGACTCACTGATCCACCTGACATGGATATCATTCAGACTGGAGAAGTGTGGCTGGATAGTAGCAAAAAGAGGGAAGTTAAGACCGATGGGGTGGAACTACCAGTGGGCCACATAGCAGACATAGAGACCAGCTACAAGTACCTTGGTATCCCACAGCCACATGGGAACCATGATGAGGAGGCAAGAAAGATGGCAACATCCAAGAACCACCAAAGGATAAGACAGGTCCTGAAGAGCCAGCTCAATGGGAAGAACAAGATCAGGCATCAACACGTATGCCCTGCCAGTCATCAGATACCCTGCCAGTATAGTGAGCTGGCTAAAGGAGGACATGGAGGCTGCTGATGTGAAGACCCAGAAGCTCCTCACAATGTCCAGAGGTTTCCACCCCAGGTTCAACACCCAGAGATTGTACACCTGCTGGAAAGAGGGCAGGCGGGGTCTGATGAGTGTCAAAGCCACTGTCCTGGATGAAACCTGGAGTATCCAGGAGTACATCAGTAAGATGGCACCCAAAGATGAGCTGCTGAGAGAATGCCCCAGGCAGCAGCAGACATGGGAGGAAGTTCAAGTGGAGGAAGTAACATGGCAAGAGAAGCCCCTGCATGGGATGTACCATCAACAGATAGGTGAGGTGGCTGACATTGAGAAATCCTATCAGTGGCTGGAAAGGGCAGGACTAAAAGACAGCACTGAAGCACGTTTTCTTCTAATTCAGTGTTTCTCAACCTTGGCAGCTTGAAGATGTGTGGACTTCAGCTCCCAGAATTTCCCAGCCAGTATGCTGGCTGAGGAATTCTGAGAGCTGAAGTCCACACATCTTCAAGCTACCAAGGTTAGAACAGTGCTCTAGTATTAGGCCTACTAAAAGTTTTCTTAACCAGATTTTTTGTAGAATGTTCTTGAGTGTTTTCCATTATTTGTCAAAGTTTTATTTCCAGCCAAGGGTCACAGGTAAATGTCTTCCTTTGGCTTTCCCCAGACAGACGTTTGTGTTTGGAAAGTAAAAATGCATCGTTGTTCTTTTTCTTTGATATCATCTTGCAAATTATAATCAGATTTTTAAGAGAGAGAGTGAGCATGTGTGTGCTGGTGATCATCTTTGTTACAGTATGAAAGGCATCCATCTCAAGAGAGACATCAATTCCCACAGATTAATTAAAATTATGCTTTCGTATAAGAATAGGAGGGTTCCGGATTTATTCTCAAACTTCTGGATGATGTCAAAACCAAAGCTTGTAATAACTAAGTGGTAGGGAAAAGGTGCTTAACCTATCTCAACCCATTACTTTTTTCAAGCTACTGTTTTCAATCTTAAAATATACTTAACTTTCAGAAAATTGGCCTGGGTCAGGGGTCTTGCAGAAATCCATGAGATAAAGTGGTTTTGTTTTTTTGCTTTTGTTCTGGTTGGATTTTCTTTGTCAGAATTTTGTCATCTTTTTATACAAGTTTAATCATAAAATAGTTTGAATGATTGATTGAACGTTATATTTCCATGTTTTACATCGCCTTGTTCATCTGTTTTAGACAATTTTTTGTGCTGTTTTGGGGGCAAAGAATGCTGTATATCACTATATAAATAGGAACGCATTAAATGTTGTAGGCCTTAAATGGCTTTAATATAATCAAATTTCCCCTGAGATTTTGTTAAGGCACAGCCCTTAATGTTTTGTACAAGTTTGTAGCCAGACTCACATGAATTTCAATGGGACTATAATTTGTCCCACTGAGAGTCTTCTAATGCACACACACACACACACACACACACACACACACTTAACTGGTGCTTAAAACAAAATGTGCATCCCATCCCACTATGAATATTTTAATTGCTTTACATGTATCAAGAAAACAAGGCTCATTTGTGTCGAAGCAAATATTTTACCCCTCTTTTATTTTCACAGAATTAATTGGACTAGTACCAACTTAGTTATAAGGAGAAAAAGGAAAACCCATAGAAACATTGATCCAGTTTATTTCTATTTATTTACTGTATACCTATATTAATTTTGTCTTTGGATTTGATTACTGCAGAAGATGCATAACTGACATTTAAGGAAGCAGTTTGTACTAAAAAGGAGAGGGAATTAATGGAAAATTAGTTTTTTGATCTCCAGTAATGTGTTAGTAATTTGTGATCTTTTGTTTTGCATGTCCTATTGTTCTACAGTTGTAACCAGTTATCCTTCATCTAAAAAGATGCCTAATTTTATATTAGATGCTTCTTAAGTGAAGTGATACATATGGCAATCTAAATACCCATTATGTACCCACCCACATAAAACCACAAAGTCCAAGTTATAACATTTCTCATTGTTCCATTGTCTCTGGATGAAGAATTCAAATATTTACAATGTAATTGTAGAGCCTTGGCTGCTTCAGTATCTGTAACTTCTTCCACATTTCATGTTGATGATGGGCAGTTTCCAGTACATTTAAAACCCACAAGCTCAGTCTTTACTAGAATTTATGTATTTATTTATTTTACTTGCTGTTGCAATCATCACTCAACTTTGAGCTGCTCACAATCTTATCATTACAAGATTAAAACCGGGAAAAAAAACCCCAAACAACAATAAAGAATGTTACATAATAAAACATCTCTATGCTCCAGAATCATAAAGCCCATATAATTGTATACTCCTGTGCAGAAGGAATACTTTGCAAATCTTCTCCCGCTCCAAGGCCTGTTGGAATAACCAAGTTCTGATTGCCTTCCTGAATCCCAAGTTGACTGGGGCAGGGGACAGAAGTTCCAGAGAAGGGGAGCAGTGATCAAGATCTTCTAGTAGAGAAACATTCATAATTTTAAACTAAGACTTAAGGGTTCCCCTGCCCCGATTGATAGTGGAGGTATTTCTGACTTCTGTTGAAGAAATGGCGAGCCGAAGTTGGTTCTGCTGAGAGCGGAGCCAATGACTGCAGCAGAATGGAGAGCCAGCGAATGGAAGCTGCCCACATGTGCTCCAGACAGCTGTTCCTTGTGAGGAGACCACAAAATAGCAGTCTCCAGGGTGTATAGAATGCTGGGAGATGAGGGAACACCATCGTAACCCAAACCATGGTTTGTCACCTTTAAAAAGGGCACAGGGATCACATACTTCCTTTCTTAATCACTTTTGAAAATTGCTTGTTAACTGCTTTTTGGATATTAGGAACCTTCATCATGGCAAGTTTTACTTCACTGGGTGAGTTTCCTTCAACCTTTAATGAAAAAAGTTTTACACAAGCTTAAGGACTTTTTTTTTCCTTCTTTTTTTGGAGTAAACAGCAAAAGGGTGATTAGAGCATTGTTTTTGGAAAATTATACATGGAATAAGGGTCCAGGTGGATTTGAAATAAGGTTTTGAAGCTAATTATAAGAATCCTTCCTGTGGGAAAATGCTGTTGTTTTAAATACTTTAAAAAATATAAATGATAAGATGAGATTTTGACGGTTGGACATTAGAGGGAACCGGAAGGAATTGAAGATTGCAATTAAAGAAGTGCACTTAAATTTGACTCACTAATACAGAATGGAGCAAAATACCTTAACTATTGACATATTGAAGGATGTTTGTGAACAATGGCCCCAGAAGTTAATTTTAGAAATGTCTGTCATTGTAGACCGACTGTGTTTAGAAGATGATATGGAAGAGGAGCAAGTTTTACCAGAGGCTGATTTGAAAGTGGATCTAAAAATGACAGGCTATGTGGAAGGAGATGCAAAACTGGATATACAAATGAAACTAATTGATGTCTTACCAAACCAAAAAAGTGACCTGGATAACTTTCTTATACTGGATTTGCAAAAGAAACGTGTTAAAGTTGTGAAGAATTTTATCAGAAGGGACAAAGAAAAAATGAGAAGAAATCAAGTTCTAGCACTTTATTTGAAGGGATTAAGGATCAAGGTTGTTAAAAGTAAAAGGAATGAATATAAAAAAATCAAGATTGTTAAAAGTAAAGGGAAGAAATATAAAGTTGATCAAATAAACCAACTTTATATTTCTTCCCTTTACTATTTATCTCTGGTAACCCTTAATGGACTTTTGCTGACCAGGACTGAACGACAAGGCTTTAAAGATTTGTTTATAAATAAGAGATGAGATGTGGGAAGAAGAGATCATTTGTTGTATTTTAAGAGAAGGTGATAAGTTACTAAAATTGTTTATACTTGTTATGAAGGGAGAAGTTCTTTCTTTTTCTTTTTCTTCTTTTTCTTTTCTGCAGTTTCTATTTTTTCTTTTCTTTTTTTAGTTTGTATTCTTATCTTTTTAATTGTAATGCTCAATGAAATTACAATAGTGGAGGTATTTCTCTATTGCTTATTATGGTCTGTATTCAGAGGCATCCTGAAGAATAACTAAAACCATTCTCTTTAATGGCACCATTTAACAAAGTCAGAAGAAACTTTCACTGAGGCAGAGAATGTGACTGACTGTCAATGCCAAGGAGATAGCATCCCATTGAAAAGAAACAATGATCATTTGTACTTTTCGCAAAACTTGGGAAGTAGTACTTCAATCTCTCTTTAGATGTATTATCACTAACAAGGTCTCCAGAGACAGATGGCAAAACTACTGAGCTATCAGCTCAATTGCTGAATGGCTATGCTCCCAAGGGGTTACTTGTCTTAAATTAGATAGGGGAGAGTTGAAGAAATATAAGGCAATCTGGAGAAGGGACTACAACATAATTTCAGTGGTCATCAGAACTGTCTCACATTAACAGAAAAAAGACAGAACCTTAATCCAGAATATAAATAGTATTGTACAACAATTTCACTCAGATGTGTGGGCTTCAATGTTTCATGAGGTTGGCTTCTTAATGGTGGGAGGGATGGGAATGGAGAAGTGCAAACTTCCTGTTTTTTTCCCAGTCCCATATAAGCTTTCATTTCTGTCTGGCTTGGGTGAACAAATAGGAAATCTATATTGTTCGTCACCTGAATATACAAACTTGGGTTTAGCTAAAGCCATTACTATCTTCTCCATGAGTTGAACAACTCTTATGGTGGCTGGGAATTAGGGGAGTTATCCTCCAACACCTTGGAGAATGCCAAAGGTGCTTTCACCCTGGGGAAAGCTGCACTAATTAAATGGTGATGATAATATCAACAATAATCATTGTTATGGGTGATAAGTTCTCCTATGCCACGCGGCCTAGATTGGTATGTGGATCTGATCACACACTAATTTTATACATATTTTAAAATCTATATTTACATTAGATGAACTCTCCCTTAATATAGCTTGACTCCATCTGTTACTTGATATTGGGAATAGACATTTTCAGAGTTCCCAGCTAACATCCTAGTTGTAAATTCTAGGGGTTGCAGTCCCAACATTTAAGGAAGGCATCATGCACATCCACTTGTTGCTGTTGTTGCAACAATGCTGCAAGGTCCTCCATAAAGATTGGGGGCCATCTCTAGAAGCCAAAGCGGGATTTTCTGTCTCTCTAGGAAGAGAGTAATAGACTTGCAAGACTGATGCCAGGCCAGACTAGAAAAGCAAAGTTATGAATGCTAATACTACCTTTATTATAAGATTACAGAATCTTGCAAGTCTGAATATACTTCCTCTGTCCCTCCCTTTATCTTCATGAGAACTAGGGAGGGTCCTCTCTGAGACACTTTTTCAGGTTACATTCCTGGACTGGACTCAGTCCTCTTCTATCTGACCATTGTCTTGGTATAGGCTCTTCTTCCTGTTCCTTAAGGTTATTCCTTCCATCCATTACACAGGTTGGGAAAGATGCCCTAGTTTTTGTTATCTCTCACCCCATGTATATTCCAATGCTTCTTTACAATAAGCTACAAACAGGCATTTCCAAAGAGTTATGTGACAAAACTGTGTCTCATTCTACATAAATTTAATGTATCAGGCCATTTATGAATATGTGGAGAAAAAACTTTTTTTTTTTAAATTGTAATGCCTGTTCTGTTCCAAACCATGGCAAACCAACATGTGTGTAATGATGTCATCAAGCAAACACTGTAATTATGCACTTGACTTATGTCATAACATGCATGTCATAATTTGCCCCCACCCAACATCCATTTATGGATACACACATCCATGCACGCAAGAAACTCACAAATTAACTCTTATAAATAGTCTTACCAAAATATTCATGTCATGTTATGCAATTAAACCGTTACTTAACAATAGGAAAATTTGGACAAAATATAAACTACAATGTGCAGTTCATTCTTTTCTTGTTTTATTTTTGCATATGAAATAAAATTAAATTTTAAAAAATCAGTATCTCTTCTACTGGATGTCATCACACCACCTACTCAATCCATTACATATGTTGGATGAAATGGGTCCTTGCCTAGAGAAATGTGTGAATTGTCACCAAGGAAACCCAGCCCTCTATGCCTTTCTCCTCTCTAAATATATGTTAGTCTTCATTAAAATCTGATAGATTTTCTCAAAAATTACAAAGCAGAACAAATTATTATCACATCTTTGAGTACTTATAGAAATTAGCTTTTGCTAAATGGTTATAAATGTTATTAACCCTGGCTTTTGGTTCTACTCCTAATAGCTAGTTATATACACACGTGAGACTGTAATTTAGTCACTGTGCTCTAAATGGACATTACAGTTTTTACCTGTCAGCCGGTTAGGCTTTGTCTCCTTGCCAAAATCTGTGTAAAAATTGTAGCCCCAGATGAATGCAGAATTAGCACCATGCAGATTTGCAAAGTGTATGTTCACATTGAGAGAATTCTCAGGAATTTGAGCCAATTCACCCCTGCAGTAATGCATAGAGTATATGAGGGACTGCAAATCTCTAACTGAAATCATAAATTCCTAAATCCTTACAAATGGATGGGGCAGCACAGACTTTGACTCAGTCCTAACAAGACTGAGTGGCTGTGGCTGTTTGGACCCCCAGGGTCAAGGATGTTACCATCCTTGGTCTTGGATGGGGCTGCCCTTCCCCAGTCAAGACTGGTACACAACTTGGGGTTCCTGGACTTGTAGCCACTGCACACAAAGCAGGTGGCAGCTGTGGCTAGGAGGGTCTTTGCACAGGTTCATCTTGTGCACCAGTTGTGCCCTTTCCTCGATGGGAGGCTCTTCAGACAGTTATTCATGCCCTGGTCACCTCACAATTGGATTACTGCAATGCGTTGTACATGGGGCTGCCCTTGAAGATGACCCAGAAGCTACAGCTCGTTCAAAATATAGTGGCATGACCAGTAACAGGCACCTCTTGGTGTGCCCCTGTGTCACCACTGCTATGCAAGCTGCACTTGCTGCCAGTTGGCTACTGAGTGCAATTCAAGGTGCTGGTTCTTTCCTATAAAGCCCTGTATGGCATAAGGCCTGGATATCTGATAGACCACTTGTCTCCAATGGTTTCTGCCCACCCAGTACATTCCAGCAGAGTGGGTGTGCACCAGGTCCCCTCCATTAGATGTTACTGTCTTGTGGAACCTAGGAAGTGTGCCTTCTCTGTTGCAGCCCTCACCCTCTGGAACAGTGTCCCCCCAGAGATAAGGACGGCACCCTCTCTCCTAGGGTTCCAGAAAGCTTTGAAAACCTGGCTTTGGTCCCAGGCCTGGCCTTGATGTTTGTTATTTATTTAATGGCGCTTGTTTTCTTTTATTGAGTTTGTTGTTTATCAGAATATTTCAGACTGGGCTGTCTGTCTGATTTTATATTTTTAGTTGTTTTTATGCTTTTTCTAGTTTTGTACCAGCAGCCTTGCGAGGTAATCCAGACAAGAAGCACACCCAGAAGTACTAGCTCTAACTTTATTATAAGTTTACATTAACCAAATCTTGCAAGTCTTAAAGTACTGTGCATCTCTCCCCCCTCACCTTTACAGCCCAAGAAACTAGGGAGGGTCCCTTCTGAGATGTTTGCCATACCCCCATTCCTTTGGCAGACTCATCTGCCTCTTTATCAGTCCATTGTCTAGTCTGCAGCTCTTCCTCCTGTCCCCCAAGGTCATTCCCACATATTGCATGTGCGCCGCCTAAAGTAAACTGTAATTGGGTGGCCAATAAATCTAAACAAACAAGCAAACAAATAGAAATCTAGTGTGGTAGGAAGTGACGCATCCCTGCAGTGCTAACTATTTAACACCTTGGTTTTCTCATTATAGGCTGTGAAGTGAGGTCACAGAAGAAGCTACAATATGAGCTGGGGATCTTTGTATTCACAGGTTAATTATCCTGCTACATTGGCTTTCATACTACTAGTTGAACCCTCAAAAGAATCACAGCTAGTGATCATACCTAGTTCAGTAGACATGCATTGTACTAAGATGATTTATGTTATCATTCCAAGCCTCAGTATAATACTCAGGTAATGATAAGGAGTTGGAAACTAATGTCAGTGTTTCTTTAAGGAAGGAATCGGCAGTCGTGGCATTTCCATAGAGATAGTAATCATTACTCCATAGCTGGTGTTAACGCATCTGTTTTGGGAAAGTTGGTATTAATTTAATGATACGCAGATGGCCAGTTCAGTTACATTAGAGAAGCAAAAATCAACGAACAACGAACTGTTACATTACGCTGGTGGATGGAGGACTTCCTTCCAACGGTTCCCCAAAAGTGTGCTTGAACTTGTTAATTGATCTTTGGGGCATAATCTGTTATTATTCTGGTAGTTTGCACACTGAGAACAAGAGGCCTGCTGCTCTTAGTGGACCACTGTGTTTTCTTTTTATGTCAAGGCCTGCATTTTTGAACCAAAAGAAACCAAGCTGAGTCCCCATTCCCTAGATATCCTGGCTGTGTGTGATTTATACAGTAATTGTGCCTGCTACTGGTAGTACACTGCATTTGGCTGGAGTAGCTGACCAGCTGGATGACCTGCCAATTACCTCTTCTGCAATGTTTGTGCTTTATAGAAGACAGTGATAAACTCACAAGGATGGCTGTGGTCTGTGGAAGGTGGGTACCATTGGAAACATAATAAAAAGTCGGATGGGAAGAAGATTCTGCACAGCTTTTAAGAGCTCCTTCTGAGAGCTAGCTACACTGAAATTGTAAAGAGTGTATTATTTTAAGAGAGTTTCTTACCATTACTTATAATAACTATAGTTATCAACATAGCTCAAATCCTACATTGTACAGAGAAAGAAATAAGAGAAAGAGAGAGAGAGTGGTGGGGGGTGGGAAGAAGGAAGGAAGGAAGGATGGAAGGAAGGTCGATCTTTGGCATGCCAGCTTTCTATCTATGCAAGTCTATAAAATGAAAGAAAAATGATCATATTATCTGTGGACATGAGCTGACCAGAAGCTAGAGATGTGCATTCATTTAGTAACAAAAGAAAAATGGGAATGAAAGTTGGGGGGGAAAGGCATTTTTCATTTGTTATAGCAAAAAAATGAATGCAAGATTTACTAATGAGCAAATGCCCTACATTTGTTTCTTATCTGAGTGCTACTTATTTGGTAGTCTTTTAGTTTCCCTTAGCAACCAGAACAGGTCAGGTGGAGATTACCAGGAAGGTATGGGGAGTGAGAGAAAAAAAGATTGCTATGATAAACTGTCAAATTTCCAACTACATTTTAGTAGAAGTGGCAGAATATTTAGCAACATTCTGATAGGTCGTTCCATAAGAAGCCTTGTATATAAAATAGCAAAGGAGGGGTTTGCAGAAGCCTATACAATCTGTGAAGAAGAAAAACAAGAATTAGGGAAACCTATAAAAAAGAAAACAAGGATTTGTTTGCCCTCAAAAAGTAGCAGCACCTAGCTGCTTTATCTTGAATATAAAGCAGGATTAGACCTAATTAGTACTTCAGTGGGAAATCCCATTGCTGTAGAATAAATTGAAAAGCTGCCAGTGGTAAATCACTTTCATACTGTTGCCAAAAAGACAACATGGTCATGTCCAAATAGATACCAGGAATGGGACTGAAGTCAAGGAAGCCTTTACCTTAGATTTTGTTGGCTACATGGTTAAAGTTAGGAACTAATCCCCATGAAGTTAATGTTATATGAGGGACAATAGGAACATGCAAATGAATTCTATTATTTCTGTCAGTATACTCCTCCATGAGTTGGCGGGCAATAATCTGTTGTGCTTTACTTGTGTCAACTTTTTGCATGATGTCAAACTCTTTTCTTAACTCCCCTGCATGCAATTCTAATTAAAAGATTATACTCCCCAAGTAAGGCTTGAGTGTGGCAGGTTCTTCAATGGTTCAGCCTTTGTAGAAAAGCAGCTACCACCAAATATTTCCATGTTACACAGAATAAACTTTTCCATTTCTTGTTCTTAGTTGACTTGATTTAATCAGTGCCATCAACTCAATGTCAACTCTTGGTGTCCACAAAAATTTTCTCCAGGACAATTTGTCCCTAGTCTGGCCCTTTAGATTTTTAACAGTGCACCCATCACCGCTGTAATTGAGTTCATCCCCTTTGTTGCTGATCATCGTCTTTTTCTCTTTCTTTCCAATTTTCCCAGCATGATAGACTTCTCAATAGAGCTAGTTATTGTTTGCATAACGTGTCCAAAGTATGATAATTTGAGCCTGATCATTTGCTTCTTGAATGAAAACTCTGAATTGATTCGTTCAGTGATCCATTTGTTTGTTTTCTTGGCTGTCCACAGTATTCTCAGGAATCTTCTCCAACACCAGAGTTTAAAAGTGTCAATACTCTTTCCGTCTTGCTTCTTTGGAGTCCAACTTTCACCTCCATAAGGGAAAACCATTGCCTGCACCATTCTGATCTTTGTAGGTATAGACATATCCTGGCATCTGAATATCTTTTCCAAGACCTTCATGGTTACTATACCAAATGCTAGTGTGATTCCTTCCTTCCTTCCTTCCTTCCTTCCTTCCTTCCTTCCTTCCTTCCTTCCTTCCTTCCTTCCTTCCTTCCTTCCTTCCTTCCTTCCTTCCTTCCTTCCTTCCCTGTTGATAGGTGACTCTAAAAGGCAGAAGCTATCCACCACTTTAGTATGTTGATTATCAGTCCTATGTCCTTAGTCAATTACTTGTTAATGAAAATGGAGCTGTTTAACATTAATCTTGACTTTCTGAGCTTGGATGCTTGCAAATAAGGATGTCACTGTCCATAAGTAGAACTTTACAAGGATTTCTTATTATTTTGTAAACTTTTTATGTTTTTCTACAGATCATTCCATTGGTTTTCCTTTTTTACAAAATAGCCATTAAGAAAAGAAAGAATAGTTATATCTTGATTGGTAGGACTGATAGATATCCATCACCCTCTGTTGAGGGTTTGTACGAAATAATTGCATGATACTTATTAGCTAAAATGGGAAGAAGAGTCACCCATCTTCTCTCCGAATAACTTCACAACTGACTACATACATACACATATGTATGCATGCGTGTCTGCATACCCCCTGCCCCACTCCACAAACATATATGAACACAAAAAAGCATTCTCACTTTTGGACATGGCATCTGAATACAACCCCCAAAGAGGGAGTGGGAACATGGATCTATGGGCAAAGCACAGCATGGAAAATTTGGCTGCATGAAAATAGTCTGTATGCCCAACTTAGCATGCATGAATGTTGGACAAATACATTTTAACCTCTGGTGGGATCATGCAGAAAGTTACTTAATGTGCTTTTGTACATATAAACAAACTGTTTGCTCATTAGCAACTAATACAATTATTCTCTCTCTCATGCAGACCCAGAATTTGAACTGTATACTTTTTTCCCCCATTCCTCTCCTTTTCTTGCCTTTCTATTGTTTCTGGAGTTCTATTGTTCAAGATCTCTTTTATTTCTCACAATCAACACATTGGTTTTTGCTTGGCTCTTTCATGTCCCTTGTGTTTTTAATTAACATTTCAAAATCTCAGCTTCTTTCACTATTTTGAATAATCCAAGCTTATCTGCATTTCAATAGCATACCTCTAAAATTGTACAGGTTTCATATTAAACACCAATTAACATTTTCCTTTCTCTGCCTCAGAACAATCTAGTCCTCCTGAAAAACTTTAATAACAACCTTTGCGTTCGTGTGACACTTAAAATATTTAAACAAAGGATATTATAGGGGGAAGAAATTAAAGCCAAATAGCTAGCCTGAGCAAAAAGTAATGAATATATAAAGCTGAACATGGCTGTATTATTTATAATGACTTTGGCCATCCATAGTTCATTCTTTATTTAGAGAGATATATTGGGATTTTTGTGTTTAAGCAGACATAATATTTAAATTGATAAACTTTAGAATCAATCTTCAAAAGTTCACTAAGTCTTTTCTTTTCTGAAAGAGAAAAGTTGTATACCTCCTGATATATTATTTTCAGCACTTGACTGAAAGGCGCTTTTCACTTCTGGGTTGCTGAGTAATCTTGCACAAAGAAATAAGCCCAAGTTTACTCTTCCAGGGCTCTTGATGATCATTGTTGTGAGTGGATGTTGGGCAAATAAATAAATAAATAAATAAATAAATAAAAATCCCCAAATACAAATGAAATTCAAAAGGATGTCAGCTGCAATTCAAGCCTGTGAAGAGCATTTTGGCTAAGTCGCAACAGTGGTTGTCCTTTTTAAAAATGTTTGTTTTCCAAGAGGCTACTTAAAGTTTTGTTTAGGGCACGTGGCCCTGCATTCAAATCAAGACAAATCAAGGGAACAGGGAACCTGATTAGCTTCCCAGTCCTGACTGATGGGGGCTTCATAATGCTTGTGCAGGTTTCAGAAGGTGGGGTAAGATGCAATGCAGGATGTTAATGCTGGGACTAGATGGCGTCGCTCTAAGTTCCATTGATGAGTCAGATGAATGCATGAGCATGCTGTCTTCCACGTAGCCCTATTGTTGTGCTTTTGTTCCATCTTTGAGGTGGAAGGAAGAAAACCACTGCCCGTGTAGCATATCATTTACTGTGGTTCTGGATCAAGGCTAGTAGTACTGATGCTTTCGCAGAGTGTAGGTTACTTCAGGGCAGTGATTGGCAGGACAGAAGAATGAGGTGGGGGAGGACTGAAATTGGTGTGGTTGGGGGCAGTGTTGATAGCTGCACAATATTTGCCAAAGTGCCTTTTTGAGATAGTGCTGGTATGGGCAGTGGGAAAAAGCAGAGACTATCGGTTTCCAGGTCATCTCTTTGCTCAGTAAGCACTTGAGATAGCACACAAACACTTTAAAAAATACATTAAGAAAGCTGTGTAATGCATTCAATGAAGTAAAGCTGGAGATTAAGAATAAAACATTTGGCCACTTCTCCTGTGATTGGTACATCTGTGTGCTAGGAGCTTACCGGTGGGAACATTAACTTTGTGTAAGGTCCACATTTAATCTTCTAGAAGGTTAATATTCCTCACATACACATACACATACACACATTCACATTCACATACACACACACATACACATACACACACCCATTGCTGGTCAGGAATATACTCTCTGGTATCTAAAGCAGAAATGTAAGGAGATATCTGCAAGGAGGTTGTTGGATGAGTGCTATATAAGGGTTAAGACCCAAATTGATTTACTGGTTTTGTGAACTTCCTAATGGTGCTGAACAAATGTCTCTTTTTTCCCAGTGGTAGTAATTACTTCTTGGCTACCAATAATCCTAAACTAAGGAATCTGTTTTAAATTTGAACTGTCTATTTGGCATGGTTGCAATAAATTATGACAAAACTTCAGTCTGGGAAAGAGCAGCCATGAAGGCGTTGGAAAAGATATTGAAATGCTGTGATGTGTCTATACCTACAAAGATCAGAACAGTGCAAGCCAGGGTATTCCTTGTGACCCTCTATGGAAGCAAAAGTTGGACTTTAAAGAAGCAGGATAGGAAGAATATTGATGCCTTTGAACTTTGATGTTGGAGAAGACTCTGAAAATACCATGGACAGCCAAGAAAAGAAACCAATAGATCATTGAACAAATCAGTCCAGAGTTCTCAACTGAGGCACAAATGACCAGGCTCAAATTATCCTACTTTGGACACATTATGCAAAGACCTAGCTCTCTGAAAAAAGGTTCTAATGCTGGGAAAGGTGGAAGGAAAGAGAAGAAGAGGACAACCAGCAACAGGTTGGACAGATTCAGTTACAATAGCGATAAGTGCACTGTTGGAAGAGCTGAAGGACCACGTTAGGGACATTATGGAAAAAAATCTATCTATGTGGTTGCTCAGAGTCAACAATGAGTTGATGGCACATAATCAGCCTGGGAAAAGATGTGATATCTGAAACTCCATGAATCTGCATAAAAAACAAAATTAAAACTATGGAATGTTACCATGCATGGTGGACTTGTGAGAAAGCTAAGAAATTTTGGATACAAATTCACATGATGATGCAAAGGATTTTAAAGATAAATATTGGAAAGAAACCAGAACTTTTTTTTATTGGAGCTTATGGACAATGAACTAAAAAAGACTCAAGGCAGACTGATTTTGTATATGGTAACTGCACCAAGACTATTGTATGGTCAGTGATGGAAGAATAGTGAAATTCCCACAGTGGAGGAATGGATTGTGAAAATGTCAGAACTTGCTGAGATGGCAAAGCTGACCTTTTTGGTCAGAAAAAAAACAACAAAAACTTCTCTGAAAGACTGAAACTTTTTATGGACTTTTTGCTGAAAGAAGAAAAACTGATATGATGATTTATGGGTTTGGGGATCAAGAAAGATGTGGACTAAGTGAGGGTTTGAAGAGATTTGTATAACTAACAGGGAGGGAGGATTATAAGATTGTAATTATCTTTGAAGAGAAGGTTGGAAACCATTGTATTTCATAACTTTAGTTTCTTTTCTTTTTTTTCTTGCACCTTTTTCTTTCTTTTTCTTTAGATTTGACTTTTAGTGTATGTAAAATTCTCAATAAATATAAATTTAAAAACTATGGAATGTTAATGGTGCTATAATTTAAATATGTACTATATCTAAACCCAATTTTCCCCCAAAACTTGCATTTCTGAATCTATAGATTTAGAACCCCCAGCTATAAATTTAAATTTTGGGTGCAATATATTTGGAGGGGATGTAAGTATCAGATCAGCAGTTTGTTGAATTACAAAATCTAAGGGATAAAGTTTTGATCTATCTTTAAGTTGCAGAGACAGAGGTTAGGTTGTTTGTATTATTTTACAACTAAGTCCTCAAATATTCCTCCTTTTCAGTAAATGTGTGTTGGATTGAAGCCTGAGCAACCATATTAGTTTGCTGCACTATACAACATCTGGAGTCTGTTTTCAGCTAATTATAAATTGTGCTTAAGGGACTTGATAAGTGATGATTTTGTTTTTAGGTTTTTTTTTTCTTTTGGATGTGTACATCTGTCTTCCTCTACGCAATATAACTGAAAGCAGCCGGCATCAGCATTTGATTAACAAATCAAAACCAAATATCTTTCTCTTCTCATGATTTCTGTGTTTCAAAGCTCCAGCAAGATGAATTGGACTTCTTGGATGCAAATCCCAAGAGCGGGATTCATAAGGATGTTATGAATAGTTATCCACTTCTAACAGGGTGCTTTAGAACAGTATCATCTCTCTACTTCAACTTGCTTCTGTGCTAAAACAGTAGGTCTCTCTCTCTCTCTCTCTCTCTCTCTCTCTCTCACACACACACACACACACACACAAGCTGAATTTAGGCAATAAGCTTATGCCATATGTAGAAAAGTTCTTTTTCCCTTTTTCTCCTCCTTTTCTGTTAAAGGCCACATTCTCACAGAGATCATCTGTTGAGTGGGTGCATGGTAACATTTCAGAGCCAAAATTGGCAGGACCAACCTTTCTCCCTCTCTCTCCCTTCCCAGCCAGCCTCTGAGTTTTTGCCTTTGAACTGATTCTTTGTAGAAGGTATTTGTAATCAGACCGCCAGCTATAGGCAGCTCATCCTTTATTTGTATAGTCAGTCGATATTTAGGAGGTGTGGCACATGAAACTAATCCTCTCACTGAAGGAAGAAGGTTTCAGAGATGCAGTGTTAAAATCATCTGGACATCAGGAAGATGAGTAGGCAATTGCAATGTGTTGCATCAGGGAATGGGCTAGTCTTGCTTGAATGTGATGGCATATGCAGTATGCTCCAGAGATATAAGCTGTAATACACACTCATTTTTAAAAAGGACTTTAGTGCTGGAAAAAAGGTTCCTCTCCTGATGACTGAAAACATACTCCATCAATCCTTTTAATTGCTCTTTCTATTTGTCCACTTTTATCATAGAATCATAGACTTGGAAGGCACCACAAAGCTCAACCTCTTGCTCGGTAATCCAAAGAAGTATTCAAGAATATGTAGGAACCCAAATTAAGGCATCCTAGATAGATCTTAGTTAGCTTCTCTTGAACACATGCAATGAAGAGAATCCTACCACCACAGTCAAGGTTTGGTCAATAGTAAACCAATAAAGTAGAACAATGATTCAAACAATTGTGATTTAACAACAGGGCTAACTTTGGGTTCAAGTTCAAACATCTCTCTGTGGAATGTAATGTCAGCATGGAAGTTATAATGCCCCCACCCCCAGCCCCCTTCATATGATTTCTAGGATCATCAAATTCCAGAAATCCAGCTTTTATTTGTGTAACAATTATTGTTCAATATAATGGATATATTGTATTCATTGCATTTTATGCAAATTGGAAATAGCAGGCTTGAGGGGAGTATGTCTGCCAATCCCTACAAAGAGAGAATTGAAATTTCAGTTGGCCTGATGAGTCAGATTGAGAACTGGTGTTCATGGCTACAAAAGAAAAATGTTGTACAAGCCACTTAATTTGAAGCACTTGTTGACAGATGTATCACTGCTCATAAGGACAGCCAAACTGTTGCAATTTTTCCCTCATCCTTTGAAATATCTATTACTATTATTACAGAAATACTAATGGATTTCAAGAACTACAGTTAAAGGCAGAATAATGGAAATCTATAATTATGCTGGATGGATAAACTCAGTTTTGTAAAGCTGATGAAAAAATTGCTAGTTTTATGGGCATGCTAAAGGACAATTTATTATTCCAAAACCAACTTGTGAAAACATTATATCAGCAAACTCATGCCATACATATTCTCAAATAGTTATTTGATAATTAGGAACTATTTTGTGTTCTCTGAATGTGGTGAAGAAAATAATCAATCCATAGAATCATGGAATGTGGACTCCATAGAAGTCGACAGTACCAGAGCATGCACCTTATAAGCAGAAGGCCTATGGTATAATTGTAATAATTTCGAAGTTGGGAAAGAATTCAGCCTGAAATCCTGGATAGTGTTGCCAGCTATTGCCAGCCATACTGGACTAGCTAGATGATACGGTCTGACTCAATATCTGGCAATTTCTTATATTACACTACAGTATAAAGGAAACCTAGATTTCAAGTTGCACTGTTGCATCATAGCTCTTGGTCTCACACTTTGTATCTGGTTTCAGCTTGAATACAGAGCACATCTGTCCATCCATCCATCTTTGTATGTTCACACATAGTCATAATTTTATTCTCAAAATGATACTCAGCAGAATTATCAAATATAGCTAGAAATTGCAGGGGCTGATCTATTGTCTTTCGGGGGGGGGAGTGTATTCCCCCCCCCAAAAAAAGGGACTAGATCAACTCATCAATGAATCAATCTTGTATTTGGGACTAAAGGTAAATAAGTAGAATGACATTATGGAACTGTATAAAATTGGGGGGGGGGTGACAAAATAGAAGCGTATAAAATTATGCATTATGGGGAAAAAGCATGATGTTTTCTTTCAGTTTATCAAATGAAGCTAAATAATGGGAGATTCTAGAGGGATTAAGTAGCCTTTTTGCAGCCCCCAGATGAGTGAGCCCCCAAAACTCAGTCTTTTCTTGCATATCTTGGAGCTTGGGAAAAAGCTTAAGGGGAACTTTAATCCTAAAGCTTCTACCACTAGTAAAAGAAGTTGTGCCTCCACCAGTTTTGGAGTGCAGATTCAGATACGCCACACAAAACCTAGTACAGCGGTTGAGCAAATAGAATTTGCACTCTAAATTCCTGGATTAATAGAAGATCTTCATACAGTACATAAAATGAAATAAGCACAACACAAGCAAATTTGGCTTAAGCATTCATGATTGTTTCTGTCTTGTGTATCAGATTCATTTTCCCTCTTTCCTCTCTGCATTGTGCTACATTTAATTTAACACTGCATATTCTTTCCTCATTATATAGACCTGGTAATAATGCAAAATTATATTTTTAATTCCCAGTGATACCTTAATCTAACATTGCTTTTACCTCTCTTCTTAACTAATCTTCTGCCCTCCTGAGCAGACTTGATTAAAATGGTTGCATTTATTAAAGAGAGAGAGAGAAAAATGGCCACAATATATCAACTTGAATATAGCAATGCATAATATTCAAGTAACTCTTATTATCGTGTATAAATATGCAGATGACAGAAGGGCTATTCTCTGGCTTGCTTGCTGATAGGGGGTATCAATTCCCATATTCTTCTTTTGTGCTCTAGTATAATTACACTCAATTTGCATTAACAAGGTGATGCATAACTGCTTTAAGTTACTAATCCAAAGGTACATGCATATAGATCAATCATACAATCCTTGCTTAACTTTGCAGAATGTACTATGAATTATAGAATAAGTAACATCTTGGACCATGGACTGACATCACACCTACATTTGTTCGCTGTCCTTGTCAATGTTGCATCTCTTTAATAATCTTGAATATCTGAATCCTTTTGACTGTCTTTTCAAGAACTTTTAGTAACTCACAAGAAGAGGCTTCTGCACATCTGGAATGTAGGCAAAAACTTCATTTGGCTATTAGTCCACTTTTGGCTACCCAAGGAGGCAGTTGGAGGAACACAGAACAAAACCACAGCTTCACCTTGCTTGTACATTCATCCTGCCTGCTGATTCCTGGATTATCATGCTGCCTTTCCAAATCCCTGAACCTTTCTTCCTCTTCATTATCAGTGCACAATCCATTCTTTCCCCAGGCTTCTTGTACAGGCAGAAGTGTTTATGAATGTTCTCTAACTTCTTATCAGTTCATGTAGTGTCTGTGTTATGGAGAGACATAGTATATGCAGATTACTTAAAGCAAAATATAAAATGCATTGTGCAGCGGTCCTTCTGATTTCATTTTTACTCCATAGTCAGCACTGGAGACTACCATAAGTTGTCATGAAGAAACTTACTTCTCATTTTCATCTCAAACAGGCATGTTCCAATGAAAGGGATTCCCCTCCCCCACCATGGGGAGTGGGGGAATCAATCTGTTCAGGAATGAACATGGTTTTTTTTCCCTGAAAGGAAGAGCAAGATTAAGCTTCTATCTCCACAAATATATTAGCCCTGATCCAGATTAGACCACTGCGTTTGATACTGTCAAAGAGAAAAACATGGAAATAAAGTAGGAAGATACTAATTTCATGCCAGCAGCATTTTAGCGTTCCATTTCACAATGCTATGGTATGTGGTGTGGTATGTGAAATGGAGCATTGTTACAGCCATCACATCCTTCCCTTTTATTGGAGTCTAATTATCAAAACACAAGTATGCTGTGATTTCATTCAATCCCACCTGTCTCTCTCCAAACAGATGCCACTGAAATGACTTATATAAGCCATCAGAAAACCAACTTGGCTGAAGGGATAAACTAATAGCTTGAGGAACAATTTAGCTTATTTTTAGAATGTACAGATTGGCACCAGTAGAAGAGAATACGTGCATGGGTTGGGCTGTGCTGGTTTACGTTTTTAAAACAGATCTGGGATAAAGATTTTTTTTTTCTCTAGAAAAAATTGCTTTGTATTTAATTAAATATAAATCTGTATTCTTTGGGTTCAGTTAGAAGAAAAAACAAGTATTTCATCTTCACAATTTAATTAGAAAGCATGTTGCTCATTTCAAACCATTTTAGTACAATTGCTAGAATTATTTCTGGGACAAAGGCTGGCAAACAGATAAACCGTGAAAGAAAAAGAAAAGGAAAAAATTGAAGTAGAAATAATGATATCAGTACTAAATATATGTGCAATTTCTTGTGACTTTTTTCCTGCTCAACTTAGCAGCCCCCTATTGTCATTCTTGTTGACTGAATGAAAAAGGTGTTTCTTAGAGCTGGGTGAGAAATATGTGGTCCTCTGGATATTCCTGTACTGTAGTCCCCAGCATTCTTCACTGATAGCTGTGCTGACTGGTCTGGCATGAGTAGTAATTTGCAACGTCAGGAAAACCACAGGTTTTTTGCCCCTCCCTTTGAGTCTTGACTATCTATACTGCTTAAGGATTCCGAGGTAATGAACATCGTTTCATTGGATATGTTCAAGTGACAATTAGACAGTCACCTGTCTGGAAGACAGAACTATAGCCAGGACACTGCAATGAATCCCTAAGAGTTCCAACCCCTATTTTGGAATTCTTGTGGGATGTCAAGGGTGAGAAGTAAAATAATAAAAATTACTGCAAGAGGACGATGATGATCAAGATGAATATCAGCTCTCAGTGGCTTAAATGGCTCCTTCCTGCACTGTATTTCTATGGATTTTAGGAAGTAGGTAAATAGAAGTATGTTTTCTTCCATGGATTTCAATATAGTGTTGCCATGGAAGATAGGATAATCTGAAAATTCATTCAAAATTGAACTTCTAGTAGCTTATATCAATAAAACATGAATCATCTCAGTCTGCATATTTCCTGTTGAAAATGGAGACTCCCCAATATTGTCCTCATAAGGACAGTATAAAAAGCCAGAAGAAATCTAAAGAAGGAAAGCCAGGAGAAGGCACGGCAAAATCCCTGAGATTCTGAAATTCTAAGATTCTGAGATTCTAGCCTAAAAGACTAGAGGATTCCTCTCTGCATTGCCATGTTTGATGATATTAAAGGATTGCATAGTACTGTTCAAAGATTTGAAGGGCTATCACAAAGAAGACAGTTCTGGGATTTTCTCTGTCATCCCAGAATGCAAAATATAGGATAAGAATCTTTAATTACAGGAAGGCCAATGCTGGTTGATTGTTGGGAAAAACTTTCTGACTGTAAGGCCAGGCAACAATGGAACAACTTATTGATGGAGCTACTGGATTCCATTTGCTGATCATGGTCAGACAGAAGCTGGGCAGCCATCTGCCAGAAATGCTTCAATTAAGACATTTTGATTTGACTCTATCCAGCTCTATGAATCCCATATGGATGGGTTGTGAATAAAGCACAGAATGAAGTGAGTCTTTTGTTCTTACAAGTTACAACCAAACAATAATTTGATACATTACCATGACAGTCAGGTAATCAACGGCTGTTTCATGTGTGGTTTCTCAGATGGCAATCAGAGCAATGTTTAGTTTAAATATTCAGGATGAAGCAATCAAACATAAAAGAGAATATTCATCAGGCATTTTTTAGCTAAACTTTCAGAGAGTAAAATGGGATCCTGACAAACTCCACCAATCTGGAAACAAAGTTTTTCACTGAGATATAATTGAGCGCCATTATTAAGATATACTGTTTACCCCTCACTCCAATTCATTTCTTTAAAATGGAATTAAATGTGATAAGGAACATTTTCTCCATAACAGCTTTCTTCTTCAGATATTATTCCATATACCGTACATAACTGACCCAGCTGAGAATGTTCAACTGTGGGCAAAGAAGGATTGATACTGATTGTGGAGATGGGGTGGGGGAGCCAAATCAATGACAATATCTATTTTACTTATTAGATGGTAAAATATTTTAGACCGTCTTTTAGCCTTTGAGTGTTGTAATGTGATTTACAAACAAAAATGGGCTATACAAGTAAGAAGTAATTTAAAAAATGTAATCAGAGAAAAAAGATAAGCACAGGGAAGAACAAGGAAGGAAGGAAGGAAGGAAGGAAGGAAGGAAGGAAGGAAGGAAGGAAGGAAGGAAGGAAGGAAGGAAGGAAGGAAGGAGGCAGGGAGGGAGGGAAGGAAGGAAGGAAGGAAGGAAGGAAGGAAGGAAGGAAGGAAGGAAGGAAGGAAGGAAGGAAGGAAGGAAAATCAGTATGGATTCTGCAGGGGTAAATCCTGCTTTATGCACCTTCTAGAGTTCTTTGGGAGTATCAACAGAATGGGCATGGACATGGCAGGATAAAATCAAATACCTGCATTTTCAAAATCCCTTCTCAAAGTTTGTTCTCAAAAGATCTTGAATAAAATTAGCAATTGCGGGATAAGAGGACTTGTCTTTTTATGGACTGTTAACTTGCTAAAACAACAGAAAGCAACAAGTAGGAATAATTGGATGCTTTTCCACCCCAGATGCATTTGTTTGGCCATTGTGAGAAACCAAATGCTGAACTAGGATGGGCCTTGGTCTGATCCAGAACAGCTAATCTTGTGTTCTTAAGAAATAATTAATAATAAAAGCAGTTACTAATAGAACATGCAAATTCATGCAAAGCCGGAGGCTTGCTAATGCAAAATGTTGCTAATTTGTTGAAAAGAACTGGAGCCAGGTGGTCCTTTCTTGGGAGGGTTTCTCTAGTTTAAGCATCACAACTAAGAATGTCCCATTGTCTCGCATCCACCTGCTTCACTCCTGCCATTAAAGGAGCACAAGCAAGGCACTTGGCTGTTCTTCCAAATCCAGGAGAAGTTGTGATTCAAAGATACAATATGGTCCCAGTTTCAGGTTTGAGAGGTAAAGGTGACCACTTCTCTAGAAATAGAGAGAGAGCTCATGGACATATATGGTAACTGCAGCAAGGCTATTATATGCACAAAGATGGAAGACTACAGAAATACCAATAATGGAAGACTAGGTTGTGAACATGGCTGATTTTGCAGAGATGGCTACATTGATTTGTTCGATTAAGGAGGGAACTGCAGCTACTTTTATAAAAGACTGGAAACCCTTTATAGACTTCCTGCTGAAAATGGGTGAAAACAAACTGCTGATTTGGGAATGTATTGATTAAAAAGGTTTGTTTATGGGAAGAAGGAACCATGATAAGCATTATAGGAGGGTGGAGATGGTAATTGCTATGTTTGCAACTGCTGCAAAGAAGATCGGAAGTTGCTTCTTTAGATATCTTTCTTTTTCTTTCTTTTTTGTTATTCACTTTTTTCTTTTGCCCTTTTATAATTGCTTTCTTTTTGTATTTCTTCTATGTTCCTGTAGTTTTTAAAAATCTTTGTAAAATCTTCTTTTAATAACAATTATTCATTAAAAAATAGAAATGAAGAGAGACACAGAATACAGCCGATGTTGTAGAGGGTACATTAGCTGATAGTTGCAGCAGGCCAACTGTCTCCCTGTCAGATTTATTGCTGTAATATTTGTGGAGGTTATAGAACTTAATTTATCAAGGGGAAATGGGTAACTAAAGAGGAGACATTTGGACGGAATCTTCCCAGTAGTAAACAGAGGTTTGCCTGACGTTTGGCAGCTGACATATTTATTTTCTGTAACTTCTGTGGAAAATGATACATGTCATCAGGTAGAATTATGTAAATTGTCTGAGAGAACAGGAGCTGGCATGAGTTGTTTGTGGTCACCATTGCCACATTATTTATGTTTTTTTTTTTTAAAAAAAAAAGATAAGTGGATAAAGGGAGGTTTTCCCTAAAGTTAGCTTTATGAGTAGCTTTTGTCGCCACATTTTTTTTAGTCCACTAGATTGCTCTTCAAAAGTAGTTCTGTGTAAATGGAAAATACCGCAGAGTAAACAGTGAACTCTTTTGCCTAAGCTAATAGCAGGGTGGGGGGAAAAGTATTTGTGAAATAAACCTTTTCCAATAAAAAATCAGTGTTGATGCCCTTATTTGTCTGTTTTTTGTAATGGAGAATTTTGTAGCTGTGGAGAAAGATATGGGATCTCGTTGCTAGCTGGATTAATTCCCAGTGCATTCTGTTCTCTCTTGAAGTGTTTGCTATATGTTTCTGCATGGTTTCCCCAATGTAACAGTGGTGTATTATCAATTAATTGTGTGGACTAACTCCTGGCTATTGAGATTTAATGTCATAATGGGATGCTGCATAACAACTGGACTTTCAAGGGCATTTGGAGTACAACACTAGAAGCACATGCTGTTAATTTTTTTTGTGTGAAATTTCCATTACCATTTTCATTCAGGCTCTCTTCACTTGTATATATGTTTCATAACACACATTCAGATATTTCTGCAGAACTGAAGTGGTACTTGGCCAGGAAGATGCTATACAATTGATAGATACAAAGCACAGACATTTAAGATCTTATAATCATAGAATAATAGAATTGCAAAAGTTAGAAGGGGTTATTTAGGTTATGGAATCTGACCCCCTGCTAAATGCAGAATCCAAACTAAACCATTTGTTGTCTAGCCTTGACTTGAACTAATCCAGTGAAGGGGGACTACCACTTTTCTAGCTAATTAGTCCCACTATCAAACTTTTCCAAATGTTACAATTTTTTTTCTAATGTTCAGTTGGAATCTACCTTCCTATAACATAAATATAATATTGTGTGTTCTCTAAAAGGACAGAGAACAATTCTTTACTATCTTCCATGTGACATTAGTTTTCAAGAATGCCATTGTGTTCTCCCTGAGCTTTCTCTTCTCAAGGTTAAACATGCCCAGTGTATATTCCCGCCCCCCAACTGCACTTTTCTACAATTAGAAACCTCTACTTTCTTTGAATGCTTCTTAAAGTGTGGTGCCCAGAATCAGACACAAATCTCAAAGTAGGATTTGACCAATGCAAAATACAGTGGAAACATTAATTCCTGTGATTTGGAAATTATAATTCTATTGCATGTGATTTTTCTTTCCTTCTCTGCCTCACTCTGTCTCTCTTAGTCATAACATACTGCTGACTAATATTCAGTTTGCAATTTATTACTACTCTGAGATCTTCACAAGTGTCATTAGATAGCCAGGTATCCCCCATTCTGTGCATTTGATTTTGGTTTCCTAACTGAAGACCTTTTGCAGTTGTCTGTGTTACATTTTGTTCTCTTACTTTCCATCCATTGCTTTTACCTACTGAGATATTTTGGAATTTTATTTCTACCTTGTATCCCACTGAATTGTATGTCAACTGCAAATCTGATCTGCATCTGTCAGCATAACAAGGCAGACCTGACTAAGAAACCAATGCCATATAGGTCAGGACTACTTTTATTGTAAAGCTATAGTAACAGAATCTTGCAAGTCTGAGTGTGCTTTATCTTTGTGTAAGCTAGGGAGGGGCTTGTCTGAAATGTTTTCTTAGGTTATTTTATTGGTCTGGGCTCAAGCCCCTCTTATCTGATTGTGGTCTTGTTAGCGGTTCTTCCTCTTTGTTTTATGCCCCTTGTTTTGTCATTCTGAAGAAATCATTGGATTCTGTGGATATTTCCAGTGTGACCTGTGTGTCTGTTAGAAATGGCAACTCTGGTTATCTAAATTCTTGGACATAGAGGCAGGGCTAAATTATCTATGCACCAGTTCTTCAGTGCAAACTGTAGGAATGCTGAGCAAAAGTGTTTGTGTCCATAAGATCTTTCAATTCCCATGGTGCAAAGAGATCCAACCTCTAATATATAACGCATAAGTGAAATACAGTCCAAAGAATACAGGAAGAACTACTGTATGTATATTCAGTCAACCAGATTCAGAAGTAGAAGTTAACATCCTCAGGCCAACTTAAAAAACAGACAAACAAAAACAAGTCTAGCCCTCATGACCATGTAGCAGTATCATCTAAACCAGTGATTCTCAACCTTTTTGAACCTGCCGCCCCCCTAAGGAGTGGAAAATTTTTCAATGCCCCCTTTTGTGAAAATCGTGTAATTTAGGGTATGGGGGGGAGTTACTGAATTATAAAAGGCAAAAATTTTAAGTAATTTTTTTCAGTAGACTTACACACCTAATTTGTTCGATTTAACTCGATACTTTTGCCCTGGAAGGTAATTGCATTCCTTTTATTAAAATTAAAATGACTAATGCAAAAAAAATGCTTAAATGCTCTTTTATGTAAATACGTTTATTTCAAAATGCTGTAAATACTTATTTTTTTGATGCTCGTTTTTTTAATTTTTAATTTTTTTTATTTTATTTATTTATTTTTGCAAATGCTTTTTTAATGTTTAAAAATTCTTTATTCTTAATTAGATAATTAAGAAAACAGCAAAAAATTACGCTAATTTTTTTTTTGATGATAGTCCACAGTCCTGGGTAGAGGCGATTGATGTTACTTTGAAGCCAAAATTCTGTGAGACGATCACCATTCTGGAAGCTGGCTTTCAAAGTTTCATTAGTTTCTCAAAATTAATAATTCACGACCACGATAAAGAACTAATAAGCGCACTTACCTAGCCGACTGGCCAAATAAACAATGAAAGTAAATCGAAACTGAGGGGAAAAAACAGAAATGAAGCGAACGAAAAGCAACTCAAGAAACATGGGTCAAATCAAACATTCATATTGAAAGGACGCTCAACACACACACTGCGATTAATCGCGCGGGAAGACAGCTGACGCACGCGCTGCGATTAATCACGTGGGAAAACAGCTGACGCATGCGCTGGGCTGGTTGGGATCGGAGAAGAATCATAGTGTCGAGTTCTTCAAGGTCAGCCTACCTAGAATACAAATTCGTCTCACCATTCTTAGAAGTGCGTGAGGGCAGCCGTCGCATAAGTTCATTTTATTGCTGGTACAAATGGGGTAAACCGGATAATCGATTTAATAAATTTTTTTGGGAGTTTTAAAATTAAGTTGAAATGCCAAAACATGCTCATCACCCCTCTACCGCCCAAAACATGCCCACCGCCCCCCTACCGCCCAAAACAAGTTCACCGCCCCTCAGCATCCTCTCACCGCCCCCCAGGGGGCGGTACTGCCCCCGTTGAGAACCAATGATCTAAACACTAATAAAATCTGGGAGGAAATGTTGGTTTTTTAAGTATATCATAGCATTGATCTTTGCCCCTTTCTATGGCAAAGAGAAGCAGAATAACATGTGCAAATGAAAAAAAAAAGTGTTCTTTTTTTTTACATAATGATACGGAGAATACCGAGTTCAAATACTTCACTGCAGAAAATTGGGTTGTCTTAATTTCTTCTCTTTTGTAGCAAAAATAGCATGCAGCTGTGAATACAAGAGTAGCGCTATTCAGGTGTACTAACACTGCTACAGATCTCCACTGGCCATTGGAGAAACCCTCTGATTGCTTTATGGTTGGCTGGATGGGACGGGAAGCAATGAAAGGCATATATCAAGAAGAGATTCAAATTGATGTAATTTGATCCATGACTCATGCTTTCTCTTAGCATAATTCTATGATTTATTTGAAGGCTATCTCAGATTTATTTACAGTATCTCACCCTGCCTCTTCAAACACAATGAAGAATTGTGTAAGAAGCAGCAGTAGTCAGATCCAGAACCCCCAAAGATTTGTATTGGGATAATGTATTGAGATGGTTCCCTAGATTCAAATGAACATGTTAAATGCTAAAACAAAGGCTTCTCTGTTAATTGTATTAGAGTTCTTCAGCAAGAATGAGTCACATCACAAAAAGTGTCATTGTGTTAAACTAAGCTGAGAATTAATTTGCAACACACAAAGCAGAGAATCAGTTCAAACGGATTAACTGGTGGAACGCATGCCAGGTTTCAGAAGTATCATCATCTTCTGTTCCACCTTTCATAATTGTTTCAGGCTAGGGAATGTACATCCAGCTATAACATTCCCACATGAAGGGGAAAATGTTATAGACTCATCAAAGTACAATTGCTATGTGCTTTGTTTGTTTATTAGGCTTATATGCTTATCCAATAACAGTTAACCTTGAGCAATTTACAGACGACAACCAGGATTAAAATTAAAACAATATATAAGACTGTCCATAACAACAATGGACTATATGCTACATACGAACATTCATTCCTGGGAGGGACCAAATTCATCCTACCCCTCAGACCCGAAGGCTCATTGAAAAAAACAGGTCTTAGTAACTTTATAGCAGGTCAGAGGAGTCAGATCCTGTTTGATGACAGGAGAAATGCTTTCAGAGGAGAAGGGCAATGGCAGAGGAAGTACAACATGCATAAGGGGTCACACCTTTTGATTTGGAGTAGGAAAGGACAAGGCATATATGACGACAAACCACAGGGCAGTTTAGCTAGATATATATTGCCTTATATTATTCAAGGCAGTCTAAGAGGATGGAGAGATGGAGTACAGTAGTGGGCCAAAGAGCATCCAATGTAGGCTCAATTTGAAACCTAACTGGGATTGAGCCTGGGTGCCCAAGATGGCCTTTTTAGAGCAATGGGCCTAAAGCACTTCTCATAGTGTCTACCAAGCTGCCCCCCCCCATATATATATATAGAGAGAGAGAGAGAGAGAGAGAGAGAGAGAGAGAGAGAGATTGCAGATTATGTATAATATTTTTAATTACAGACACACATGCCCAATTTAACATGCACCTTTAGTATATTCTGAATTTCCAACAGTACCAATTGACACCATATATTCTCCAGCTGTGAGACCCTGTTTGTGAATTTCGACTGTAAGGATCAGAGGGGATCGTTACAGGTGAACCAGCCTTCCTGATATATAGCAACCCCCCCACTTAGCTACTTGAAGTTTTGGCCAGGTTGGTTGGCTGGGTTAAGTATGGAGGGAAGCATCTCTCCCTCAAGATCCAACCTGTTGCCTTCCATAAGGCATTAAAGACCTGGCATTTCCCTCAAGCATTGGGGCCAGGTTGTTAGGTAGGCCCTGTTAGTTAACTGTGGGTTGTCTGTCTGTTACTGGTGGAACCAATGAGAGGTATTTAGTTGGACTTTTGGTGCATTGCTGTTGTAACTATTTTTAATTATTTTGGATTGTTGATGTTTTTCATTTTATTTACCTTAGCCACCTGGAGTTGCTGTAGCAAAATGGACAGCTATATAAATTGAATAAAGAAATAAAGAAATAAACAAAAATAAACAAAAATAAACTGATAGAGGCAAACAGGAGGTCACACATTGGAGTGGGGAATTTTACTCTCAGCTCAGTTGTGGTGCCTGATCTGACCTGTCCTTTTACTTTGGAGTCCATGCAAATAAGTAGTCACCGGTTTTGTCCAGACATTAGGCACAATGGCAGGGTATGGAGAGGCAGAGTATTTGACACCCTCCAAAAGTTGTTGGACTATTATTCTTGTAATTCTAGATTGTTAGCCATCTTGTCTGACATGGATGGGATTTGTGAGTCCACTTATTGGAGAGCTACCGGTTGCCTAGCCCTGCTCGGACTTGAAAATTGCTGCTGCTTCTGCTGACTGAGCTCTGCCTGATGTGCCCCAGGCAACTATTGTAGATGCATGGTTTCACAGACATTCCAGGAACTGTCACTGCATGGGCACCCTGTGTACAGAAAGCCGACTTTACTCTGAGAGTGGGGCATTTTAAATTGAGACAGAGAGAGATTCCATAGCCACCTCATAAGCATAAAACCCTCCTCACCCCATGTGCATTTTTAATAGAAGTAATCTCTCTGTGGAAGACAGACCTCTGCAGTCAGTGAAGACTTTTGCAAAACAGAGTTTAACTTGTGCTAATTCAGATGTTTTTCAACTAAATAAGGATCTCTATATATGTGAAGTCTGCAGTAAACCATGATGATGTCAAAATGATGACGTGTGTGACAACATCGTAATGCAAATGCTGCCATGCCATATTTTTGTCTCAATGTCCTACATAAGTATTCAGGTCACAGCATTTCTGTGGTATGTATCATCATTTGCCCCCTTACCTCCCTCTACAGATGCTCTTGGTTAAAAATAACATACGTGTGTGTGTGTGTGTGTGTGTGTAAATAAAATAAAGATTTGGTATCCAATAATATTAGGTTGACATATTTCTGTAGGGTTATACTCAGCCTTAAATAATTGAATTGTATGCAAGTTACCTTTGATATTATTATTAATTGTTTGGATTTATCTGCTTTCTTAGAATTGGAGACCATCCATTGTTTCTCTTTTTCCTTCTTTTACTTCTGATGGTGATAAATTTAGTTTATGATATTTGCAGCAAAGCATGATGTCACAGATTAACCAGTTGGTTACGTTTCTCAAGAAAAACTCCATTCCATTGGCTGGCAGGCTTTTACAATGGCTCTCTTCCAGGGCTGTAACCTGAAAAAAGCCTGAAACATTAGCTTCTATTCTGTATTCTTTTCCCCATCCTCCTTCTTATTGTTTAGGTGATTAATTGACTTGCAAGTGTCTGTTGCTGTTCCCCAGCTATTAGACCTATTCCTGGAAACCTGTTCTTATGGGATTTTGTACTGCCTGCAATGGCATCTCAGAGCTTTTTCTCAAGCACCCATTAGGAAGCTTGGCTACTCATTTGTTAAACACTTTTCAACTAGGTAATTAACAAGTGTCATCTTTTATGGCATTACTTGCATGAGGTGTTTTTTTTAAAAAAAAAAGAGCACCGAAACTTCCATCATTTGCATTCCTTTCCTTCACTTTCCCTCCACCTGTCTCAGTTTTAGTTCCCCATTTCATGCTGTGCAGGAATAAAGATCAAAATGTTACCCCAAAGCAGTGACACTCCCTTTGTCCTTATATACCAACAATTAGAATTTGTTATAATGAGGATCCCTATATTCTGTCTGAACTTGGGAGATCTCCAAGTGGAAATGGGAAGAGGATTGCCTAGGCTGGCCTTCCCCACTGTGCCTCCCATCTATACTTGTCCCAAGGGATTCTTACTTTGGTTGTACCAAGGAACAAGACCTGATGGGGATTTATATCCACAATCATTAGAACATGAGTATGACTCTCCATGTGGGTAGGGAATCTTGATTTGAATAGTGTGATCATCACAGGTAGAACTCCCATTCAGGCTTTGATATTCTGATACTTGATGTGATAGGAACAAAATACAGGAGAATATAGAGTGTTGGTGCAGCATGAATAGCCCAACAGCTTATTTCATTCGTGAGTTCAAGCAAACACCATTCTTAGATGTGCTTTCTTTTATACTGTAGCAACCAATCTTATGGGAAGGGGCCCAGGGACAATAGAACGTGTAGCTGTCACATGACTTTTGTATCCATTATAAGAGTAGGAAGAGTTTAGATGTGACAAGCTGTGCTTTTCAACCATGGTTATCAGCGGTATCTACCTGCATGGAACATCTTCATAAGGAAGGCTTTCAAATTTTTCTGGCTGGTTGCTTAGGCTACTGAGTTGGAAGGATGGACCAATGTAGGGATGAAGGCAAGTTTTCAAAGGAGAAGGGGTCAGAATATGACCTTGTTTCTCTGAATTGTAGAATTCATAGGGTTGGAAGGAACCTTGGAAGATTTCTGGTCCAACTCCCTGCCCAGTGCAGGAATCATCATACCATCCCTGACAAATTGACTGAGAATATAAAATAAAATTAACAAGGAATTTGGGGCATTCTAGTACACATGTTCTTGTCTCCAGCTGCAGCTGAAAACTTAGCATAGTCATTTAAGGTCCTTCCATTAAATAAGGTTCACCTGGCTGAGGCAGAGTTTCAGCACTTCAATTGCAATACCAGAAATATTTCAGGAAATTTCATCTCTCCAGGGCCACCAGGACTTCCACTCTGGTGTGTGGACACTAGTGAAAAAAAAGTAAACTTCAGATCTGTCTCCTCCTTGCTGTGATTGAAGCATTGTTGGTGCTATCTCAGCCATCCAGGTCTTATCAGCAGAGAAGGACAGAAGATATTTGAGAGATGAGGAAGTTCAGCGAGCAGTTTCTGATGTGGAATTTGCTTTGGAAAAAAAGAGCTCTGTTTTTGTTTTGTTTTGTTTTGTTTTGAGTTGGTGTTATGCAAGTCATGAGAAATTAACCTCTTTAAGTTATTGCTGCTTTGAATGTTTATTCACAAAAAAAAATAAGTTAAAAAAAAAAACTCAAGAAGTCATACTGCCTGTCTTTCATTGCTATTCATCATAGTTCCTTTCCCTGACTTGCGTCTTCCTAAAATGCTTGCAGGGGTTAACGTAATACACAATGCAGAGTGCCGGTATTGGAAGAAAAGGCTGATGGCCTTTGTGTTCTTTAGTAATTGAGATTCTGGAGTATTTGGGTACATTACAGCAGAGCTGACAATAGAAAGCTCGAGCAGTCTTCCATTCAATGCACCGGAAAGTCAATCAGGCTTGACTAATAATATTACAAAGGCATATTAAGCTCAGGAGCAATACTTTTACTCCAAATAAGCTTTCTGAAGGTATAGTATAAGCAATCAAATTTAAATATCTATTGGTGGAGGCCCCAGACTAGAAAGGAGACTGAGTTCTAGTCCTGCCTGAGGCACGAAAGCCAGCTGGGTGACTTTGGGCCAGTCCCTCTCTCAGCCCAACTCACCTCATAGGGTGGTTGTTGTGGGAAAAATAGGAGAGGAAGGACCATTAGGTATGTTCGTCACCTTGAGTTATTGATAAAAATAATAAAGGCAGAAATATACATACATACACACACACATACACATGCAGCACCATCATAGGCTAAATCAGAGCATCAACCATAGTTCCTGCTCTATAGGTAAAGATGTTTGGTTTGTTGCTTTCTAACCCAGGTCAAAACGTAGATGGGGCAGTGAGTTTGCAACAGTGAAGTTTTTGCCCAAATGATCTTCCCCATGTCACATCTTTTATCTGCTCATATTTAGGGCAATTTACATAATTATAAGTATTGCTTCCAAAAAATAAACTGAATGAAGTGATCAGCAGTTTAAACACACATGACTTATAAGGGTATGTACATTTCACCATTATTACTTTGGAAGAACTATTGGATCCTTTTTTGTATTTTTTTTTTTTAAGTAACTGAGATTCTAGAGATCTTCACTAAATTACTCATGTGGGAAAGCTTTCAGTCTTCCCAGTACTCTGATATGTACTATACCGAGGATTCTTGCTTTGCCTAGAGAAAAGGAAAACAATCCAGAATTCTGCCTTTCATAGAATCAAAGTTGGAAGTCAACTTAGAAATCAACTAGTCCAACAACCTACTCAGTGCAGGATCCACTAGAGCATCTTTGACAGGTGACCATTCAGCCTCTGCTTGAAGAGCTCCAGTGAGGGAAACTTAATCGTTTCACCATTTCGTATGGCAACTTGTTCCACTGCCCACAGATTACAAAATCGGAAAGTTCCTCCTGATGCATAGCCTGGAATTGCTTCCTTGTAGTTTTAACTCACTGGTTCTGGTCCTGCTTTCTGGGGAAAAAAAGAATAAGTCCATTTCTTTTTCCCTTCAGATATTTCTAGACCATTACCTTATCTCCCTTCAGTCATTTCTTCTGATGCCCTGATCTTTTAACCATTTCTCATAGGGCTTGGTTTCCAGACCTCTTACTATCATCATTGGCTTCCTCCAAACTCTCTCCAGTTTGTCATTATCCTTCTGGAACTGCAATGTCCACCATACCCAGAACTATATGCAGTATTTCAAATGGGGTCCAACCAGAGCAGAATAGAGTAGACCAATTCTTTCTTTTCCTACAAAACCAATTTAAAATCCAGTGAATCTCATTTTGAACCCAAACCCAAACAAAACAAATTAAACCCCACATTCTTATTCTTATCTCTCTGGAAGGAGAAAGAGGTATCAAAAAAGAAAGAAATATAGATATAGCTATACCCACTTTTGGCTTGATCCCTGCATTAATACTTTAAGTCTGTTTTAGCAATTTATTCAAGAAAACATTCTCATCAGTGAAATGCTGTATGAAAAGAACTTTTATGCAGATAGTTTTATGTAGCACAAAGAATGCATAGAGGGAGAAACACTAAAGTTAAGCATATAGCTTTTATAAGAAACATTCTTGAGACTGGTGCTTACATGAAATTAAACTTTATTTAAGTTTTATTAAATAATAAAACATAGAGAATTTCTAATGTACTGCTCAACTTGGAAAAAAATCACAGTAATTCAGAATTAATGTTTACATGAGGAACATTCTCCAATTCCCCATGCCATTCTCTTGCTCTGCTTTAATGAACTGGTAACAGTTAATATTTAGAAGAATAATGGATAATACTTAAGAAGAGTGTCGTTCTTCTTGTGTTCTCCAAAATCTGGTTCTAAAAGCCATATTGCCTGACTTATTTATTTATTTAAACTCCCCAAGTATTTATTTGTGGTGCTTAGAAGTTTTACAAATTGTTGTAAATGCATCACTATAGCCATTTTCAGCTGGACTGTATGACGTGGAGGTCTACTCCCATTTGGTTGAATGTGAGTACCTGCTTTCTGGCTGATTAGAAGCTCTAAAACAGTGTTTATCAAAATTGACAACTTTAAGATGTGTGGATGTCAACTCTCAGAATGCTGAGAGTTGCCAAGTTTGAGAAACACTGCTCTAAAACAAGTTCCTGGATCGCTGAGAGGGCTGTACTGCCACACAAGTGAATGGAAGTATAGATTTCCTACAGATTTCCAAGCTGAGTATTTTTACCAGATATGCTCAGGCAAGTCATTTGAACTTTAGATCACCTCCAAATATACAGTATGTAGACTAAGGGATCTTTAAGCAATAGCCAAAATTAATATGCTTTGGTGGATTAAATCTGGTTACCATATATACAACCATCTCTTCCAACTAAAAGAGCATTATTATTATTAAGATTGGTCGTACAGTCAGCCAGATGTTTAGACTCGATTTGGCATTTTTATCCACCTATCGAGTCCTTCCCAAGGACCTGGGATAGGCAGATGTTGTTTGATGGTGTTAAAGGTATCGTCGCAGGATATAAGTTGTTCCAAGTAAAGCTGCCTTTTGCAATTGACTGATGGTGATTTTGTCAATGCCTGTGGTGTTCAAGTGGTGCTCCAGATGTTTTGGGATTGCACTATAACTACTGGTGCTATCTTTGCTTTCTTCTGCCACAGTCATTCTATTTCTATTTGCAGGTCTTTGCATGTTGTGATTTTCTCCAGTTCTTTCTCTTCTATTCTGCTGATTCCAGGTATTGTGATGTCCACTGTCCAGATTTTTTTTTGTCTTTCTTATCAACAATTGTGAAGCCTGGGGCATTGTTGTTTTTGTTGTTGTTGTTGTTATTATACATTATTTTAGGATACAGCAAAAATAGCAATAAATACAATGAATTCTAATGATTTTAATAGGGCAAAAGAGTCAGTTGCAGCTTAAATAAAATTCCCAAATAAGTGTTAGCTATGCGGAGTTGGTATCTAAGTTTTTGATCCCTTTAGTCTGCCTGGGAGCACATGTCATGTTTGAGAAAGACTGGTTTTTCAGGAGAGAGGGAACACAGAAATTGATAGATGGGTGAGTAAGAAAAAGAACTTGGATTCTCTGAGGAGGCTTTGTTTTCTGCTGTTAAACAGAGGAAAAAGAAACACAGTCAAAAATAGGAAAGGACAAGCTTGCCACTCACTTCAAGGAGACTGAGAGGAAGTGTAAGGAGGCTCCAGTTTGGAGATGGAAATTCTCATGGAGACAGAAAATTACTGTTCCTAAGAATCCTGCTAAGAGAATTAGAGAGCAATTGGAGAGTTGGTGGCCTTGATCTATGCCACAAAATAATACAATGGGCTGAAAACATTACAAAGCTCCAGGATCTCTTTTCCTTCCTTTGGACCCCACTGCTTTCACATGCCTTTGCACTATGGCACTTGAGAAACTTTCCCTCTCTGGAAGGATGAACTGCCATGAAACAAGAAAATGCTACACATGACTATCAAGGTTAAAGTCCTCCCCCCCCCCGCAGAGGTCTGTCTGCTGCCCAGCTTAAGCACATTGTAGAGAAAAGGGGGGGGGATTTAAACCCCTTAGAATCACCTGCAGATATAGATAGGAAGGAAGGAAGGAAGGAAGGAAGGAAGGAAGGAAGGAAGGAAGGAAGGAAGGAAGGAAGGAAGGAAGGAAGGAAGGAAGGAAAAGGAAAAGTCAGAACAGATAGACAGAAGAGGAGGGTTTCTTTTAGGTTTGTCAGGAGATGCTGCTAGAGTGAGGTGACTGGATGGGATGAGGAGGCAGTGGCTGGAAGAGTCAGGAGCCAGATGATCAACAGCCAAGGAGAAGAACTGGAAGGAGCCTGAGGCAGCTGAAGCCAAAGAAGGAATCTGGAAAGAGCCAGCAGAAAGGAAAGTGGAACCCTGGACTGTAGGTGATGGAGAGCAAGTTCTAAGTAGTTCAGGTGCTGGGTAGCTGGGCAACAGTGTGGTAAGGAGAGAAGCTGTTAGCTGTTGTAGAAAATTAAGTATGGGAGGAGTAAGAGGCAAGCAGCTAAGGACTATATTATAAAATACGGGGTAGAAATTTACATCATTTAGTTAAATTCTGTAGTATACCTTATAGTTAGATTTTGTCAGTGTACCTGTTTACATTCGATGTGTGTGTATGTGTGTGTGTATACACACACACAACCAAAATTCTTGAAAATATACTTTGCACTAAGCTTGTATAGCAACGAACTAATAAACACTTGTTATCTGCGTGCACATGTCTGACTTTCTTCCTATCAATTCCCACCCTCTGAAAACTTCAGTTCTCTCTTGCCAGCTCTGCCTTGCTTCTACAGGCCAGAGGCACAGTGGGTTAGCCTTGGGGAGTAGGAGGTAGCTATGGTTTGGCAAGGGGGAAAACAGGCAAATTCCACTCTGATTAAACAGAGCCTTCTCTCCAAATGGTCACCAAGGATTCCATGAAAAGAGTGTTGTGGGGCCTCTCTCAACACATGCGGTATCACTCTCGATTTCTCTGGAAATATTGGAGAGAAAAGAGGCGGCTTTTGGACTGTGGAATATTTAGTTCTGCTTGGCTAAAAATGTGGGGTTGTCTGAGAGAGGAAGTGAGAGAATGACAACTTGTTCTAGAAATGGCAACAAAGGGAACAAAAGCTGGATTTACCTCCCCCCTCCAAAAAAAAAGAACCCCAGACAATCTGGACATATGATGTTATTATGGGAGAAGCAGCAGGAGGATGTGTGTGCTTGTGTGTATCTGTGTGTGTGTGGAGAGGGGGAGAGACATTGTCATAACCACCTGTTCAATAACACTCAATTAAGGTTAACATTCATTGCTTCCATTCCTCAAAACAGTACTCCTTATACCAGTGTTCCTCAACCTTGATGTGTGGACTTCAACTCCCAGAATTCTGGGAAGGTTGAGGAACACTGCCTTATACAATGTATTGCCTACTATTCAAGGCAAAAAAGACTCCTTATACAAAGCCATTTCTTGACTCTTATCAGTGGGTCAGAGGGCCTTTCTCCACTCGTTTCTTCCTATTGGTACAAACAGTCACTGGTGGCATCTTTATTCTGCCAGGGCTTCAGCCTATATATGACATTGCCTTAAATCCTGGCTAACTATACTGATGCTGAAGTACCATTTCCCCTTAAAGTGACAGCAGTCAGCAGCAGTTTCAAGGTGTATACAGTCTGGACATTTTGCCACCCAGCAATAGAGTCAGGTTACCTGTACGAGGCAGGAATGACCCTAGCAGCTATTGGTTACTTTAGGTTGTATATGTTTCCCCCTTTAGGGTCCTGGTACTCATCTGGCCCCATTATTCTCCCCTTACACTCCATGAAAAAGAGCATGGCACAGATGCCAATTTAGTTACTAACATGCATGCATGCATGCATGCATACATACATATCAGCTTAGTAAAGCAGAAGAGCTGGCTCTCACAATGGATTTTGAGAGAGCTGGCTATCCCACTTTACCGTGCAGGACCCCTACTCCACCAGTCTGTGATTATGGGGGGTTGTTCTGACTATGATTTAGTGCTCTTTCAGAACTTACCCCACATAGATCACACTAGTTTTGACAGATTTTGAAAAAGAACTAAAGTGATTGCTACCACAATAGGAAGGGAAGGCAGGGACCTGCTTAGGAAAACAGGAAAGTCTTAACTGGCCAACTCCTCCACTCCATAGATAGGGTTTAGATCAGTGTTTCTCAACCTTACCAACTTTAAGCTGTCTGGACTTCAACTCCCGGACAGCATGGCTGGGGAATTCTGGGAGTTAAAGTCCACACAGCTTAAAGTCGCTGAGGTTGAGAAACACTGGTTTAGATTGGCTGTGGGAATAATGCTCTTCTGAAAGTGCACTAAAACCATGCTAAAAACAAAGCCACAGGACAGTTGATTTGTGGGCTCCAGGACATAGTGGCTTTGAAAGAGCCAAGTTTTTTTTCCTTTGTTGGCAACTCTCAAGCCCACTGTTCAGCTGAGCGGCAGACCTGGGGAATACCAGATTTTGAGAGAAGGCTAAACTCAATGGCCTAATCATCTGTCCAAATCATTCATCAATCAGAACAGTACCATGATAGGCAAAAGGTTTCCTGCCAGCTAGTCACATATAAAAGGGGAAAGGATCAGAGCCAAAGTTTTGCTATTCATCTGTTGTGCAAATCCAAAATTAAGATACCATGATCTGGCAGCAAGACAGACCAGGGGCTCTATAAGCAGGATAGGGATCAGAAGTGGGACAGCAAATTTTTGCCAGTTTCATTTTCTGCCAGCCTAGAGCTGGATTGATGGACAATGCTGATTGAACTGTGCAGAAAGGCCCAAGGTGGTCTTTTCATCCTTAATTTTTCCCAAGATGTTGGGAAAAAATTTTTTTAAATACAAGCCTTGCACTGATTCAGTGTTTTATGCACGCACCTAATATCATTTTCATAAAGGAGGCATTGCCGCTAGACTATGATTTAGATTAAGATTTTAGCATTTAACAGTATGTCAATGAAGCAAACAAATGATAAGGAAATACTCTGTAATAATGTGTGAAGGTCAAAGGGAATAAATGATGGAGCTGCATGTACAATGCATGTACAATGCATTCTCTGTCCACTTTCAAATCCTCATCAGGTGGGCAAATACTCAAAAAATATGAATGCTGTAGATTTAGGTACTTGTCTTTTACCTGAGTAGTATTAGAACTACTAGTACATTAGAACAGGGCTTGTTCTCCATATCTTGATCTAGATCTATGGATGTAGATGTATGTGTTTGAATACACACACACACACAGACATGCACACACACAAATACACACATGTATGTATGGATATATGTATGGCACTGTGTGGTAACAAATGCACCTGCAAGTTTGTTGCAAAGATTCCACTTTCTCGGGGCCAGAACTAGCAACAATAATGTGTGTCTATGTTATGCATGAAATATAGGTACTGTGATATTTTCTTTTAATAAAGTATGAAGTCTGGGAGCAAGGTGCAAACCACTAGAGAGGTAATTGTACAATGAAGGGAGGATTTTCACACTGACTTATCCACTCATAATTAAGGGAGGTGCCACCCAAAATATTTCAAAAACAGCTTCTTTTCCTTCAAATTAAAGGAGCTTAAAATTTATTTATAGAATAAATTATTAGTGCATATTAGTGTGAGCCAAAAGCAATGTGACAGGTACATGCTGTTTCTGCATTTTTAAAAACTGAATTAAAAAGGCCCAAAGCTTGTAATTCTCCCTTGCAGGAGAATTCTTCTGTCCTCTTGATTATTCTGCTTGCCTCTTTCTGTACCTTTTTCAGTTCTACAGCTTCCTTTTTGATTTGTAGTGATCCAAACTGTAACAAGATGTAGTAATTTTTGCCAACTTGGAGAACTTTAAAGAGGATTATACAGATTGATGGATGATAAGGTTAAATAGCTATTGGTTAGGGCAGTATATTCTGAATTACAGTTTATGGGGACATGAGCAGGTAGGTTTTCCTTGCAGGTTTCTCTCCTGCATTTCTCTGGCCACAGTGAGAACAAAATGTGAGACCAGATGTTGTAGGTCTTTGAGCTAAACAAGCATGGCTCTTCTTGTGTTATGACTGCAAAAGGTCTTCATTAGGGACTTCTCACTGGGCTTAGTTGGAGAGGCAGTGGACGATGGGGACGTGCCATTCCCAGGAAGACGCACTGCTGAGACAGACATGGTGCTTTGCGGCCTTCTGCTCATTCTGACATTTATGGTGACAAAAGAAATACTGGATCAATTCAGGGCCTTACTTTTCTTCACAAAAGGATGATTTCTAACATTTCAGGAGAGGATATAGATGGGACAAGAAAGAACCCCAGTCCTGAGAAGGGCTGCTCACTTTTAATCCAAGGTTTTGTCAGAATTTTTTTTTTTTTCCCCTGAGAGTTGCCTAGTGTTATCTCCAGCTTTTCCTGCCTCTTTGAATATCTTTTCAATACAACCCACCCTGAGGAAGCCAAATTAAATTACCTTGGACTAAGTAGATTAATTTCTCAGTCAAAGTAAGAGAGCACTATGGTGGGTAGGTAATCATGAAGATTTGGTTTCTGGGGAACTGATGGTTCCTGGCTACATCTTTACAAACACGTATTGAGTGACTATATAATAAATTTGCTCAAATCTGAGCAAATGACCAAAAAATGTCTGCAGAGTATTGATTTTATTAAATAAAAGTGTTTATTTAAGGTTTTTGATGGGCAGTTGGGACTTCCCTCCCTCACCCCACAGAAAATTTTGAGATTCCTGCTGTTACACAGTCACACAGTATGGAATAAGATTAACCTGCTCCTACTAAATGTCAAGCAGTGATTGGTAATTCAACTGGAGATTTTTGAGGGCCTGGGCAGGAGGTCATAAGAACACTATTGGAACAAATCAAAATTGTTTACAGTGTCTGCAAACATGAGCTCTTTGTTCCGGTCATAACATGCATTTACTTACTCCCTGTGGAGGTCAACTGAAATCTCTACTACTACTACAAAGCTCCCTTTGCATGTTTTCCTGCTTTCACTCTCCAGCTGAAGATCACATTTGAGGCAGCGGGGCTGTATCTTCCAGTCCCTAGGATTCAGTTACTTTTGGCTCCTCATTTTGCAATTCAATGAATTCAATACTGGTTGAATTTTTTTAAGACCCTCTCGGTGGACAAGGATACATCACATCCAAAGCCCATCTTCTGTTAACTTGCACCTTCTATAAGGACACAAGAGCCTGTTTCAAATCACTGTGTTTGGTTAAGCACCCAGACAATTCTGATTTATTTTATGTAAGTTACTCTGTCAGGCCAGTGTGATTCTGTTTCTTTGAAAGTACCACATTTTTTTATACTGTTTGTAAAATGGCACACTTGGATTGCCCCAATGATCCAGTTCCATTTTTATGTTTGTATTTTATTTCACTTGAAACAAAACTGTTTAACTCTTTGGGGAACTTGCAGAAGTCTCATCAATGATCATAACTAAGAACTACCGTTACTAAAGTAATTCTTGGGATTGTATTATAATTGATTAGTATCATGCTTGGATAAAAAGTGGGGATCATTGGATAATTTCGGATACTGAATCATGTCATAGGCCTCCCACCATGTGCAGTTCCTGCAGCAAATGTCTTTATTAAATCCCCCAACAGGATATTTTTTCTAGTTTTGTTGGATGGAAGGTTTTGATGTACCCCACCAGCAATATTTTCTTTCCCCCATCCTTCCCACATAGATTTTCTATCCAGCGGTATAGCAACTGGAGTGAGGAAAAGAGGAAAATGTCAATGTTCAATCTACCTGATCCTCTACTTGACTGGTTGCAACATGCAAGGAATCCTTATGTGACAAAAACAAGATCAGAATAATCCACTTAACATCCATGATTCAGTGTGTGCAGTCTCCTTGTCCCTTTATTGGGAACTGCTGTTTGGAGACTTCTGTTGCTATATGATGTCCTATTCTACAAGTTCCTTATCTGTTCTTGTGTGACAAATAATTCTGCAGTGCTTGTCCATGGTGATGTTTGAGGCTCTCTCTGTCTTTTTCTCTTTCTTTTTTTGGGCTTAGATGTCTCGACAGTGCTTGTATTAAACAGCCAGAGCCTTATACTCCATTAAGTTTTTATAAAGTGAGCTGCCTGTAACATGCTGATTCCCTGATACTGGCAGAGATGGTGAGAGTTGCAGGCTAATCCTCTACAGATGGTTGGGCTGGTTTAGTCAGGGTTGTTAGTCATAGGTCAGATAACAGGTCCTCCTCCCCCAAAAAGCAAGTGCAGTACTTCAAAGCTAAATATTAACTGTAATAGACAGGAAATAATTTAATTTGGAACAGGGTTTTTTGCGGGGGTGGAAGACTGGCAGAATTCTCTAACTACAGCTGAATAAAGAAGAGCATTTATTAAACAGGCTACAGTTTTATTGTTGTTTGGTTACATATAACTTTCAAAATAGGTATTTTCAGGGAAATGTAATTCATTAGGTAATGCTAATAGGCAACCTATACTAGAAATATGGACCCTTATATAGCCAAAAGGACAATCTTTGGTCTCAAAGGGGAGATTTTTGTCTAGGTTGTAGTAGAAAAAAATATGAAATAAAAATCCTGTGGGGACAGGAAATATCCCAAAACAGATTGAACAGGATTATGTATGCTCAGTATTAAGTCTGGCTATGGGTCAGGGAACAGACAGTCACAGGTGAAGATATAAAATGGAGTATTTTGGAGAAGGACAAAAAGGCCTCAGTAGCCTCCCTGCAAGACGTATTACTTGTAACTGTTTAGGAGCAAATAAAGGTCACATTTAAAAGACATGTGAATATCTTTTGGATGCACTCAAAACCTTACAAGATTTCACTTGTAACTCATGTCCTTGATTTCTTAAGGAATTAAGAATTTCTTTAATTTCCATTTGGATAATCCTACCCATTGTTTCCATTGTTTATATTTATTTTTGAAATTTAAGCCTCTTCTCTAAGTCCTATCTGTATTTCTCTTTGCCTCTGTTCAGGCAATACCAGAAGGCACCCCTTCTCTTTCAAGCCCATGGCAGTGACACATCTGTCCACTTCAGGGTACAGGGACATGTGAGAGCTTCCACATGAGCTGGAACCATGATAGTACATCCGTGGATGGGGCTCCTATAGGAAAAAGATCAAATGAAAATAAACTAAAGCACATTCAGTATAACTGGAATATTGTTAAATTAAAATTGAATACCTTTTTTGAGATCGAAGTGTAGAAATTAAGGCATTTCTTACAATGCATCCTGACCTAAAGTCATGATGATTGGGGCACTGAAGTGAATGATTAGAGAAGTTGGTGTTTATCTTCTCAAAACTATCTTCTTTTTAAAAATATAAGTATGAAGTGTCAGTTCCACCCAAGCATGTAAATATTTGCTTTCGTTTCAAAAATATTCAGATCTAAGAATTTTATTTTACCTTTGATTCTCTAATAGATTTTTGACATTTTTTAAAATGGATTCTAATTATGTTTAGCCATATTCTGGCTTTCCTAAAAGATAAGATGGATACTGAAATATTTTAATATAAAAGATAATTTTTGTTGGATAAATTTGTGAGATATAAAATTGCAAAGAATTAGTAAATTTAAAGAAAGCTAATATAATTTTTAAAAATCTGCCATGTGATGTGGAAAAGCTATGTGGCAGAGAGTATTAGGATTTTGCTCTTTTTTACAGCTCCTAAATTACTTAGGTGCTCTTGATATTTTCCCACAGTCTCATAAATTAACTCATTAATCAAGCATTAATGGCCTCGTCAAGGCAGATGTTAAATCCAGCTGCTAAACATAGTTTTAATGGGTTTTTCTCATCTTTTTTTTTTTTTTTTTTACAAAGCCAATTAATTCCAGGATAAACCTATACTCTTAGGGAAAGAACATGTAGTATTTGTCAGCCGAAGAAGGCAATATTTCTGAACATATATCATGATTTAAGGTCAGTTAGATATTCTATTAATTTTAGCTAGGAATATGCACCAAACTGCCAGAACATTCAGTATGGACCTCTTTGGAGGCTGTTGGACAAAAATTTAAGTGTGATGAAATGGGAAAATTGAGGAATTCAATTCAATGTTAGAGTTTATCCAGCTGCGAGATGTAGCTGCCAACCTGAGAGAGAACAACTTAGAATTGCTGAAGATGGTGCATGATAGAAGCATGTAGTGGATATCACCAGCTTAACAGGCTAGTTAAGCAATGCTAACAATTGTTAATGTGAACATTTTTTCTGGTTGAATTGGCATTAATGTTGTGCTAGAATCTGACCTCCATTTTCCTGAAAGTTATTCCTCAGGTAAATAAACATTTGGGTTTTTTTCTACCTCATTTCAGATTGTTATTTAAATTCTTTCATTCTTTTTCTTTTCTTTTTCTTTTCTTCTTTTTAGTTTATTTTGTTGTTGGGAGATGTCAGCGGAAGATGCTGCTATTGTTTTCAGCTGGGTATCTTTCCATGATTTGAAAAGTTGCTTTGTGATGTCTTCCATTGGGAAAGGATTGAGTTTTAGGAAGTCAATAAGAATATTAGGCAGAGTATATGAAGGAACACTCCTCTTCCTCCCAGCTCCTGGTAACTGGTTTGTTCTCAGTTAGGTGGCACTGATTTGCAATCAACTCCTGGTGTCTGTCTGGACAAATGCTTACCATCTTGATCTTCTTCAGTAATAATTTTTTATTAATTAATTTATTTATTTCAAGATTTATAAGGCCATCCAACTCAGACTTTGTGACTCTGGGTCGCATACAACATAAACACACAATATATCGAAAAGAAGAAAAAGAAAAGAGAAAACTATCTAACCACAAATGAACAATATATAAATACAAAATCTAAAATGTAAAATGGCAACTGAGCACACAACAAAACAACCTCAAGGGGACTCTCACTCAACCAACCCCTAATACTTGGTGGAAAAGCCAGTTCTTAAGGGCTTTCCTAAAGGCAAGGAGAGTTGGTCCCTATCATATATCAGAGGGTAGATTGTTCCAGAGAGCAGGGGCAACCACAGAAAAAGTACACTTCTAATAAATAGCAAAAAGCTAAATAACACTTTGATCCTAGAAAGTTATAAACAGATTAAAGGTCCAGTTAAATTTGGAATAAGATTTTGGAATTAATCATAAAGAATCCTTCCTGTGGGAAATAGATTTGTTTGGACTTTTGCAAGACAAAATAAAGATAAGCAATTTTAAAAATTGGACATTAGAGGGAACTAAAGATTTTAGTTAAGGGAGAAAAATGTACAAGCCTGATTAACAGCTAATTAACTGGGAGGTATAAAATGATGCAAAACATTATAACATGGAAAATACTGAAGGACACTTTTGAAAAATGGAATCAGAAGTTAGTATCAACAACGTCAATAGTGATGTTTGCTTCTATGGATAGATTGTGTCCAAAACATGTTATGGAAGAAATGGCAGATGAGGAACAAGTTTTATTTGACAAGACAGAGATGGCATCAAAAATGAATTTACAAATGGCAGGCTATGAGAATGACATGGAAAAGGATGTCTCACTGGGCATACAAAAGAAAGAGTTTGATGTTTTAAAAATCAAAAGGGAAATGCAAACAACTCAAGAGAGTGACCTGGATATATATATTTTTTATATTGGACTTACAAAAGAAGCTTGTTAACGCTTTGAAGAATCTTGTGAGAAGGGACAAAGAAGAAAGGAAAAGAAAAATTCTCTGACATTATCTGAATGGTCTGAAGATTGTTAGAAGTAAAAGGAAGGAATATAAATTTGGTTTATTTGATCAAGGTTAAAATAAGATATATTGTTATTTCTGGTAACCCTTAATGGACTTTCTGCTGACACTAAGACTGAAAAGATGATGCTTTATGGATTTGTCTATAGATAAGAGATGGGATATGGGATGAAAAGATCATTGGTTGTAAACTAAGAGGGGGTGAAGAGTTACAAAAATTTATTTATACTTCCTGTGCTGAAGGTTGGAAGTCACTTCTTTATATATTTCTTTTCTCTCTCTTTCCTATATTCTTTCTTTTTTCTTTTTTCTTTTTTCTATTTTCTATTTTTTCCTTCTTTCACTTTTCTTTCTTTCTTTCTTTCTTTCTTTCTTTCTTTCTTTCTTTCTTTCTTTCTTTCTTTCTTTCTTTCTTTTAGTTTGTGTTAGATTTTATTATTCTAATTAAAATCTTTAATAAAATACACACACACACTCACACACAGACATACACACACACACTTCCTATGTTCCATAAGATGACAAGACTTAAAAGAAGGAACTTGGAGCATGCCCTCCCTTTGGGAGCAATTTGGGTGGGCAGATGTTCTTGGGAGAAGGCACTCCTTCAAGTAACCTGGTCCTATGCCATGTAGGGCTTTAAAAGTAATCACCAGCACCTTTAATCATGGCCAGAAGCCTGTTGAGAGCCAGTGCAGCTTGCAGAGTAGCAGTGTTATGTGGGCATAACACGATGCACCCAGAACTACCTGTGTTGCTGCATTCTGGACCATTGAAGCTTCCTGATGGTTATCAAGGGCAGCCTCATGTAGAGTGCATTGCAGTAGTCCAATTGGGAGTGGCCAAGGCATGATGACCATGAGCAGGGCCTTGTGGTCCAGGAATGGGTGCAAGTGGCACACAAGATGCAGTTGTGCAAAGACTCCCCTTGCCACAGCTGCCACCTGGTCTTCAAGCAGGAACTGCGAGTCCAGGAGAACTCCCAGACTGCACACCAAGTCTGAATAGGGTAGTGACCAAAGATGGAAACTCTGCAACTCCCAGATCTGGGGGACTCAAAAGCCAAAGCTACTCAGTCTTAGCAGGGTTGAGCTGCAACCTGTTCTTCCACATCCAGACCCTAATAGCCCCCAGACACCCACACTGGTAGGTCTTCCATCTCTGTAACCCCATTCTTTCCCCCTTAACCTTGCCAAATGCCATTTTTCTAAACTGTCATGTGTTCATATTGTATAGCAAAGTATGTGAAGTTTAATTGCAAATAATCCCCTCAATTAAACACTCAGCCTTGATTTGCTCCAGGACTTGTTGACTAGTTCTTCTAGTCTATGCTACTCTTAGTAATCATTTGCCCATCCTTCCTCCCTCCCTCCCTTCATCATATACGCCCCTTTGATCCAGAGGGTCTCTGGATAATTTGAGGGAACTTTCTCTCTTTCTCCATGTCCAGGTTTCACTGCCATACTTTAGTAATGCAAAAAATATTACTTTAACTATTCTGATAGTTTGTTATCTTTGAAATGACTTTATGCTTCATGTTCTTCCTACCTAGCAAAATCTCACACCCTTTGTATAAGAATTTCACAAAAATAATTGGTTATAATTAATCTGCATACCTAATTAAAACATTATTATTCTGTATGAGGAATGTAGATATTTTCTTGAGCAATCCAACTTAATAGACATGATTTTTGTATAAGATTATCAGTGTAATTTACTATTACTTACTTAGGATTATATTTGTTCTTAAATACTCATTGTAAGACATTTACCAAGCTCATACCATACTCAAACATATCTTAAATGCCTTTTATTTTCCACAGTATAAATATTATTTTATATTTTTCCCTCTTTAATCTGTGTAACCTAGAAGTCTCTGTCCAAGTCATAGTATGACATAAGAATTCTGTAAATAACATGTATATATAGATATAGGATAATTTATATTTCCTGATTTTGGGGAAATAAAAATGAATGAAATTGCAAAATTTTGTAGTGAGGCTTTGTATGTTGCTGAAAGGTTTTAGAATGAAACAAGAGATAGGAGTGAATAAACTCATCAGTTTGTTCCCTGTTTAAAGAAAATTGGATGCATTAGTGTCTGAGATTCGATCTCAGGTTTCAAAACAACATAAGAAGTTAAAACAAATTGATTATGCACATTTTATTCATTATGTAATACATTGACTCTGCGAACTTTGCTTTTTTAAGGTGCAATTTTGAAAATGTCAACTCTATCTCTGCCACTTCAGTTCTGAATCGTCCCTCACAATTGCTTTAAAAAGAAAACAGAACTTTTATTGATACTACTTTGTTCTAATTTTTTTAGAAAACTTGCACAGTGAGAAAGAGAGTTCAGGACTGCACATGTGTTGTAATCCTGATCTACACTGGCAACTTGCGTACACCCTCTGATCAAGATTTATTTCCATATGAAAAGTATCATAAAAGTCATAGTTTGTAAATAATCCTTTTCAGAAAATAAGCTTTTGACTTTATCATGGGTATGCTTCATAGTGCTTAAGGTGTGTTGGTCTAATAGCAAGGAGATCCTTGTTCAAAATCTTGCTCATCCACAAATCCTTTGAATTAGTCTCTTTCAGCCTAACCTATTTCACAAGATTCTTGTAAGTGTAGAATGTAGTGAAGAAAAAGTATGTATGGTGCTGAGCTGTTTGGAGAAAAGGTAGGATAGGAGCTTAGTAAATAAATCTCACACAGGAAAAAAAAAACAGATGGCAACTACAACTTTTCAAATGAAATTAGGGCCTTCTACTGATGTGAAACAGGGAATCTGCAGTGCTAAGATCACATGTAAACTCTGTATCCAATTTTTCTGGTCTCAGAGTTTTTTCTTTTTTTCCAGCTGCAATTGCTGAATACCAGCAGCACACTTCAGGCCGGAAGTGGCAGGAAGTGTATTAAAATTGTAGCATAAATCTTAAGATAGGCTGAACCCAGTTCCAACTTAGACATCCCCAAGAAACTTATGAAATTCTACAGTTCCTGGTTCTATTCACTTAGTGTCACAATCCACCTGCTTGGGCTCTTTGCCCCTTCAAGAAAATGTAAGTGGGACCTCTGAAGCCACCAAGTGATGGTCTACTCTCCATGTACAAACTTGACTGTTTGGCAAAGATAATTTGGTTCAGTTGTGCAATTCTGGAACAGTCATAGCACAATTTCTGTTGGCTCCATGTAGACCTTGAAACTTAATTAGCTATTCATATTAAGGCAACAATAGATGAAAATAAAATGGAAAGGATTACACATTTCTCCCTGTGGAGCAGAATGGTAAAACCTGCTGAATTGTTTAGGCTTTTATTAGTCTTAATGGCCCATTAATGGCTGGGGGGAGGCATAATAGCAGACACAGTGAAGTGAATAGGTTTGATCAAAGGCCATGCTACAACAAAGGACAGTCAAATGGACCTGCATTTGCATTACTGGTCTGTAAGATTAAAGAGAATACAAGTTATTTTCTTGAAGTTATCTGACCAGCAGCTTTTCATGGGTTTGGTTGTGGCTACACAAACATTACTAATATGGCATTTAAGAGTTCATTTGCACTCAAAATTATACCAATTGAATGCCCACTATGGACAATAAATTTGGGGGAGGAAATACAGTGGTGCCTCTCTTTACAGGAAATCACAGAACATTTTTATTTATTTCTCCTATCCTGAAGAAATTTCCTGGGAAAGAGAAAGATTTCTATTTGTCTCTTCTCCTCTCTGACCATTGTCCAGATATGGGTTGCCCGATTTTGCACTTCTATATGTACTGTCCACCTCTTCTTGCATCTGGAACTTTTAAATTCAAATTTACTTCTTTTTAGTTTCATACATCTTCATTTTTACCTATTTTTTTATTTCTGACTGCTGGCTTTGTGATTGAAAACTGCAGCACTCAAATCTTTTCCTTCAGGTGTGCAAGGATTTCAGAAGCTGTTCACCCAGCTGGTTCCAAGCAGTTCTCCTTTTGGAGAGACCAAGTCAGAAAAAGAAAGGCGTGATCATTCAATACTAAGAGCATTTTGTTGATTAGAAAGAGAACTTCAATGCATGTACTGATTTCAAAGAGAAAAAAAGGTAATCAATGTCCAAGCAGGGCTAGATCATTCACTCCAAGATTAAAGTGCTTACCACAGAGTTACACCTATTAACTCAAGGTTCAGCTTTTTGTCTGTCCTATGTATAAGATGTCACAAGAAGCTACTCACCTTTGAATCTGATTTCTTTAAAAAACAAACAAACAAAAAACCTGCTTTGTTGAAGCAGAGCTTTAACTTGATGCCAGATACATCTGGAGTCAAGAGCAAGACTCCTGTACGTATGAGAGCTGGTACTGTTTCAATGCCCACTGAAAAGTTCCACTGTTCCTTCTTACCTGGGAGCTTCCATTGTTATGTCAATCTTGTCTTTTCATAAGAGAGGGAACAGGAACATCATGCTTGCTTAGATCCATGTGCCCTTGCTCATTATCAGCCATTGGCTCTAGTTCTGAGGGGAATGGCCACCAACATTTAGCCAATACTATGGACAGTACGGCTGTGCATAACCTACTGACCTCAAGCTGTTCCACCTTGAAGCAGCCATTTTGCAACCTGCAGCCTCAAACCTCAAAGTGTGTTCTCCAAGAGTTTTGCTTCAAGGTCAGAACAAAACTTGGATGGTTTGAGCAGCATCATTCCTGGACATACGAAAAAATGTCAGAAGTGGTAGTTCAGCCACAAAGTGGGCTGTGGAATGTTCTGAGCTCAAAAACATATTTCAGAAGTTTGTTTTGAGGTTTGAACAAAAGCCATTTTGAGTTTACAGGTAGTCCTCAGGTTACAGACTATTCAAAGTTACAACAGCACTGAACAAGAGGGACTTGGGACAGGTCCTCCAAGCTCCAGCTGTTGCAGCATCCCTGGGGTCACGTGACCATGATCTGGGTGCTCGGTGCCCAGCTCACAATTATGATGTCACAGCAAGCTGCGGTCATGTGATTGTGATTTCCCATATTCTCTGCTGGCCTCTCACAAACAAAGTCAATTGGGAAGATGGCAGAAAGTCAGAAGTCGCTCCCGGTTCCACAGCTTTTTCACCTGCCCATGCTTTGTAGTGCCTGCCCATGACAGCCTTGCCCCCCTGGCACCCGTGCACCCACCTGTGCTCTGTAGCACCTGTCCACAACACCCCCAGCCCCTGCAGCCCCTGCGTACCCACCCACACTATGGAGCACCTGCCCACAGCACCTCCCGTGCACCTGTCCACACTCCAGAGCACCTGCCCATCCACCTGTAGCTGTCACCCACAGCTCTCAACCACCAGCCTCCTTGCCTGGGACTCCCACCTCTTCCCACATACAGTCCTGGGGTTACAACAGCAACCGGGGCTGCAGGACTGCCATTGCTAACCGATGCAGTCACATGACAACGCACTTTACGATCACTCAGCAATGGAAATTCTGGTCTCAATTGCCATTGTAACCCAAGGACTATCTGTGGTTCTCATGGACCGTTGCCAGCTGGGAATGTTCTGAGTGTAGCTCTTTCTGTTCTGAGCTTAAAGCAGGTTTCCTATTTGGTGTACCTGCCTCATAAACCATTCACTGAATAAGATCTCATGTGTAGAATGTGTTATTAGAGTTTATTGTACTTAATTCAGATAATCAGTTCATCATAAGGTTATTTGACTAGTCTAAATTAGGAACGAGTCAGTCTCTCAGGTTTTCAAGGGTTGATCTCTTCTATATACATTCCTTATCACTGACAACTTTCTGTGGTACTGGTTAGTTTTTACTGAACTTTCCTTAACATGCGGAATTGTATGAGAAACTTTTCCTAATATACATATTGTTTTAAAGTATAGTGATTCCTAATACATGCTTTTTTTAAAGAAAAAGATAGCTACCTCTCATATAGCCTTTTAAGTATGCAAATGTTCCGAATTTTATTCTTGGTTTTGGATGTCATTCTCTCAAATATACAACTATGAATGTCTAAATGGAGAGTAAAGAACATTAGAGAACCCCATTCATTGCTGCCCATCCATAACATAGTCCATTATTTGAAGGTTGCACTGTTTCACTCCCGTTGAAATCCATGGCAGATTTCTTCTGCATCCTTGGTGCATTGTGTTTATGGTTTCTCTGCCTAGAAAAAAGAATTGAAACACGAGCACAACATTGGTCATGGTAATTGGCTCTCAGCTCACGTACACAGGGAGAACATTGCATGGTCACATAAGTACATTATGGAGCATTTGTGTAGTGCAGAAAATGTCAGAGTGATGAGTATTTTCAGTGGCTGGGCATGCATTCTTCTATTCATTGTCAGAGGAAGGTAATATTTTATAAAATTTGTAAAAATGGTGCAAATCATCCCGTAGCAAATACCGATCAAGCTATTTGCAAAAGCTTGCCCAAGGATGTCAGAAGGATAGTTTGAGGAATAGCTTTGTTGCATCGCTGACAGATTTCAGAGACTGATGGCTTGCTATTACTGTAATGCACATCTGCTGATGTGTGTCAGCAGTGAGTCAAAACAGCTTTTGAGATTATGTTGCTAACATGCTGAGAGAAGGGACTGAGTCAATGGCTAACCAGCGTTGGCTGTGCCAGGGGCAACACAAGTTCCTTTGATGTGAGTTGCTGGTAGAATACGTAAAAGCATTTAAGGCAAATCGGATTCTCTATAAGAAGCTTTCTCTTGGACAACAGGCTTTTGCTGTGACCGAGGGCAGATGTACTAAAACGACTTTCATGGAAGAGTGAAAATGGCAATAGAAAAACAGTTTATCACAGAGAGAACCTGCTGAGAGTGTGAAACGCAGAAATAATGGGTAGGGCAAGTTGGAATAAAAGAGTTCTTTGAATGGGATGGAAAGAGTCTTCAAGAAGACAGGACAGGAGAACTACATAAACCTGAAGGACAATAATAATTGCAGATCAAGAGAAGTACTGCCATCTCTTGGTTAAAGCAGAGAATTGCTGGACTTGGGCTGTGATGGCACCTGGATGTGAACTAGATTTCTGTTTGCATGGACAGTGTAAACACATGAGATTTGCTTTCCATGCTCCAAAGAAAGCTTGTTACATCCACATGAGCTGTAAATGATGTCCTAAACATATTACTTATTTCAGGTTGTCACTCTACTCCCATGAAGTATGAAATCTAATTCACACCTACTTGGAAACACGATCTATTAAACAATGAGACTTACTTCTGAGTAAGCATGGCATTGTAATATTTTATTTAATTATGCACTGATAGAAAGTGGTGATAAAGAAGTTACTCTGCATCAAGCAGTACATTGTATCTTCTGATAACTTCATAAGCAGCTTAACTTTAGAATAAACGTGTCTTTTTTTTTTCCTCTTGGCTAATTTCGTGAAACAATCTGCGACCTACAGCAGATTCTAAATGTCTTAATTATAAATCCCAAGAGATGCTGATCTGGTTTTAACTGTTCTGTATGAACTGCCATGCTGTAAGAAATGCAAATCAATGTCTGCAGTTCTGTGTTCCCACTTGCCACTCCTCTTGTAAGTAACAATCCTCTTCTTCCCTCTTGTTCTCTCCCTCCCCAGGTCAGGGAAATAAATGAACGCAAGGGAGGAGAGGAAAGTGATATGATAATCTTGATTATTACCTGAGTTTTAAATCTTCATTTTAGAATCATGTAAAAGCACTGTACGTGTTAACTTTCATTAGCAACACCCTATACTCTTTCAGCTTTGGGGTAAAAAATGTAAAACACTCCATTTGAATTTGTGCATGCAAAATCATATAATTATAATATTGTAATTATAGCGATTATAGAGCTGGGGAATATGTGCTTCTGTGTGTGTCTATATGTGTGTATGTTTGTGAGAATGAACTTTGAATAGAGTAATAATAATTAAAAGTTGTTTCTTTTAGCAAAGAAGACAGAAATGATGTATGTTTCCTACTTCCCAAGACTTCTTAGTTTAACCTTCAGCCCTGAAATTTCCTATCTTTCAATCCCAACCCTCTTTAGCTTCCCAGCTCAGATAAAATCTAGTATGGTCAGATACTGTCATTTAGCTGACCATTGCATATAAAAATATTGAATAAAATATGAGAACTGCATGAAGAATATCACATCAACTCGTAGGAAGCAATAACTGGACTTTGCATTATTTAAGGAAAAGTAATCTACAGACTTCTCATTCCCCTGCCCATGGCCAAACAGAAGTTGCACTAGGTTTACACCATTTATTAATGAAGTACTATCCTGCTGTTTCAACCACGGCTGGGCACTGTTTTATAAAGGAAATAAAGTAAATAAATGTAGCTTCAACTCTGGATAGATATATTTTATCTTTTTATTTCTTTATTTACAGGTAGTCCCCACTTTAAGAACGAGTTCTGTTCCCAAGATCTGTCCTTAAGTCGAATTTGTATGTAAGCCAGAACAGTATTATTGTATAATATTGTATAAGTAGTATTGTATAATGAACTTAAACCATTGTGTATTTAACTCAAATTTTGATACAGTAGGCTCCGTTCTTAACTATGGGTCATCCTTAAACTGAACATTCTTAAATTTATTATATAGATATAGATATAGATATAGATATGGATATGGATATTGTAATAAGGGGAAAAGGCACCCTCAGAGTTGAACCAGCCCCTTCTCTGAGGTAACCATGCCTATGGGTGAATAACAACTGGAAAAGTAGGTCTCTTTGCTGCTACTTCCCTCCCTTTCACTTCCACACCAGCACTCTAGGGCAGGGTTCCTCAACCTTGGCGACTTGAAGATGTGTGGACTTCAACTCCCAGAATTCCCCAGCCAGCCATGGTGAATTTTCCATTTTCTTGCATTTTCCAAGAGAATTCTTGGAAGCTGGGTATGCAAACATGCAAGAGAATTCTTGGAAGCTTGGTATTCAGACAAGACAGCAATTAACAGACACATAGAGCTAAACAGCATCTACATACTATTCAAAAGAGACAAAAGACCAGAAGATCGCCTCACCAGTAATCATCACCCAGAAAAACAAAGGTTACCACCAGGCCCACAATCAAGCAGTAAACATATGCTAATCAAGGAACTAACAGAGGAGAAAAACAAAACCCCCACCCCCACCAGCACTGGCAAGGCATGCCACAGTATATAAATAGAGAGCAAGCCCCATCCCATGTTATCTAGCTGGGTAATGAAATGTTTGCAAGAAAAGAACCAAGCTCAGAGAGGACTCCACATCAGGCTGGCTTTTGATTTAAAGGGCTAGCTGCTCCCTACTACAGATACAGAGAGATATAGATACATATTTGTGGAGTCCTTGGTGTTCTCTGAGATTTGTTGTTTTCTTGCAGACGTTTCGTTACCCTGCTAGGTAACATCTTCAGTGCTAGAAGGGAGTAAGGTTTGCCCCTGTCAGTGTTGGTGGGGGTTTTGTTTTCTCCTTGGTAGTTCCTTGATTAGGTTGTTGTTTACTGCTTGATTGTCTGTCTGAATTAGTAGTTCTTTGATTAGGGTAGTGTTTACTGCTTGATTGTTTGTCTGGTCGTTGAATGGTCATTGAACAAACAGTCGGTTAGTGAGAACTACCAATTTGATCCTTTGCAGAAATAATCCAACATTGGCTCTTTCTCATGTTAACAGAAGTGTCTTCAGGATTGAAGGTTTTTATCAAAATAGAAAATATCATCCATACTGGATACTCTGCCCATTTTGTATGTCCATGCAGTGCCGCAAAAGAGGGAGAGCTCACTTCATGCCATGCTGAAACTGCTCTCATTATTGCCTCTGTATGTCAAGATTTGTTGAAAACAGCATAGATGGAAAGGAGACATGTGAGCAGGGAGAGTTAAGCACTGGTTTTCAAATGAAAAAAAAAGGGGGGGGGGAATATACAGTTTCCAAATGCCTTGTATTTGGACAGGAAATCCTTTGTCAACTACACTGCAGTTTAAAACTGTTTAAGAAATTCTACCAAATGAAAAGGCAACAAATGCAGATTTTATTTAAGTAACGTAAGAGCTGGACCTTAGTATTGCAAGGTCAAGGTCAAATCTTCAAGACAAAATCAATTCCTGGTGACTTCAAGGAAATGTTCATATTGTGCTGTTGGAGAAAATATATAAGTGGCATATCATTGTCATCTCCTGGTATTTTTCTTTTCTTTTTTAGCATTTCAAAATCAGCCAAGGTCAACTTGTTAACACCACCCATTATATCAGCCTAATATATTCAATAAAGAATCTACTTTAGTTGAATATAATATGGTCGTGTTGATGGTGTTGAATTTTAAAATTAATGAATCTATACATCATCTGCCAGCAAGGCCTTGGTCTTCTAAATAGAACAAATAGGTTGGAATAAATTGATAGAATTAACAAACATTAATATATAGGTAGGGAGATGGAAGGTCCCTATTGGCTGCATACACTGATCAATCCAGGAAGAGGAGAATATGACAGTGATGTCTCTGTTGTGTTGGGGTAAGGGAAATATTGCAGGGAACATTGGGTTACATTTGGCTCCTTTTTGGGAGGAGTTAGTATCAAGATCTCCTGCACAGCTCAGATTCACCAGGATCTGGATTCTCATGGGCAGAATCTGCAGCGGCTACAAAGGCATTATCTTGCCATATTATCTTTTTGTTCTGTAAAGGCCAAGGAAGCCCTGTTAAACCTATTTCTGGGAAGTGAAGGAGTCTAAGTCCAGGAAACAAAAGTTTTTCATTTCATTCCAGTGCTGATGTTTTGGAACAGCCTTCTGACACTGGTTAGACTGGCCCCTTCCTTGATGGCTTTCAGGAACATTTCAAAGATGAAACTGTTTGGATGACCCTTATAGTCAGATCAGCAAATTCGCTCAACATGTATTAACTGAGTGATTGATTGATTGAGTCCTGTGAATTAATTAATTAATTAATTTTTATTATTTATTTCAACTTCAGCTCCACCTGATTCCAGACCAACTCTGGGTAACTCACAATATGAACTACAGATACATACGATAACAGAAACACAAAATACAAATAAGGGCAACAAACAAATGTCGGGCAGAGTGATAATCACAAACACTCCTGTTTGTGCAGAGCGCAGCAAAAACTCCAGGAAAATATTAGCCATGACAGCAAACACAATGTAATGTCCATTTCTTGTTTCCCAAAGAAATCCAGTCAGAAAATATATACTAACTGGTGTTTATTGATAAACATGCAAAATTCCATAAAATGCAAATATCATACAAAATATAAAGAAAAACACATCTTCTCATGTAATGTAGCATCCAAGACTTATTAGCAACACAAGCTTAACAAAATCTCTAGCTACAAACCCTTAGAGAAGAGGTACACTACTTGGTACTTTGTTACAACTACGTAGCCCATAAAACCTACATAGTGGCTAACACTAAAACAACTAACAACTACTCAGAGAGGCTGAACATTTTCCTCTCCTTGTATTATAGCTCTATGCCACCCCCACTGGGTAACTAGCATACACACGCCAATAGGTGGCAGTATAATAGCACAATACACAACACACAATAACAGGTGTTTTTCACATGATCTCTGTAGTCAAAATATTATTTGTTATGGTTGTAAAGATAACGGGATGAATCCTTTCCCATGAGAATGAAAATCCTGACAACAAAATGGCAAATCTGGACAACTAACATCAAAACATGTGCAACTTATGGCAAACCCATCTAACAAAGGGCTTCATCCACCCTACTGCAAGGCCCGGGGGAATAGCGAGATCTTTAAGGCCTTCTGGAATGCCACCAGGGTGGGAGCCATCTGGATCCCTGGGGCATCTCATGCCAGAGGGCAGGCAACATCTTTATTTATATTGTCTTACTCCATTTGGTTTTATGAAGTAGTTTGTTTTCATTCATTTTCATGTTTTCGTTCATTTTCAAATTTATTATGGAGATTTTAATGTTTTCATAGCATGGTAGTTGGCAGATCATGTTGGGATATGAGAGAGAGAGAGAGAGAGAGAGAGAAGCTCTACCATGTCAGGACTGCAGAAATCTGAATGACCATTAGATGACAGCAGAGAATGAGAGTTTTCTATGATTCTTTTCTGCCATCTAATGATTGTCCAGATTTTTTGATCTCAGAGCAGGTACCCCTAAAATACGGCCTCAGAAAAGGCAACATTTGGAAACTGATAAAAGAAGTTTTAGCCTCCCAGGAAAGCCACTTGCTGATTGGAAACAGCCAATTATTGAACAGAGAACCGTCAAAGAGAGACTTCAGAGTGGAAAGACTTCAGGTGTTAATTGACCTAGGAAGGGTAGGATGCTTGTTTTGATCAGCTATTTCTGCTCCTGTGAATAGTTACTATACTTATCGTATATATATTTACAGCTCAATCCTGTTTTGCATGTCCATTCAGAATTAAATTCCATTAAATTCAACGCATTTATTTCTGGATAAATACATGTCTGGGTATTTTCTGTTCATCTCAATCTGACCTTGCTGTTTCCTTTTTTTTTTACTCTAAAAATATTGCCATTGGAGAACAACACTTCCTGGATCTGATGGACTCCAATCCATAAAAAATTATGCCATAATAAATCTGTTAAATCTTTAAGGCTATTTTTTTGGCATTACTTTAGGAATTGTGTAAATACTGTCCTTCCTATCCTTGAACAATACAAGTTGATGCGGTGCTTCTTTTTTGAAAAGGAGGGGGGATTTAAGTCCAACCACAGATTGCATCTCATAGATAAAATCTTAACATCAAGGTTGCTATTTGGTTTATAGAGAGTTTGGCAACATTGTTTCAGAGGGGACTAGCTCTTTCTCCATTACTTTTTGCCTCCAGACATACACAGGCATGGAGATAATGAAGTAATGCCAATAGAAGAGAATATCTGTAGCTCAGGGTTGAACTGTGGAGTCCTTGGGGTTCTCTGAGCTTGGTTGTTTTCTTGCAAATGTTTCATTACCCAGATAGGTAACATCTTCAGTGCTAGAATGGAGTGGGGTTTGCTTTCTACCCCATTCCATTCTAGCACTGAAGATGTTACCTAGTTGGGTAATGAAACGCTTGCAAGAAAACAGCCAAGCTCAGAGAACCCCAAGGACTCCATGATGAAGTGATGTCTTGTCACTTCAATGGGGATAATTGTGGGGGAGCTATAGAACTCCCTAAGAGGCTTAATTAATGAGTTTTATTGCTAAAACATTAAAGAAATATATATATATATTTTAAAGAATCAATACAAATAATAAGTTAATATAAATTGCAAACAAAACTAAATTTCATTTCATTTAATGTACCATGAAAACTAAGTAACAAAAACATTTTTCCTACTTTTTTCCATAGTAAAGGGCCCAGCTTATGTGGTAGTGATGCAGTGACATTGTATGGTGTTAATTTATCTCCCTTTTTGGTTTAATAAAATCTTGTTTCTCCTTCCATCCATGTCTGTCCTTTGTCACAATTTCCAATTTTATTCCTTTTAAGAAAGATATGGAAAAGGAACCAATGACTATGTGCAAATCAGCCATCAACATAATTATTCCATTTACAAGTATATCTATTAATGTCAAACATAAATTGTTTACTTCAGAAAGCCAGATGGTAAAGAGAAGTATATACCGATATCTTTGAACCTATTTGTCTGGCAACCATCCCTGCGTATTCAACCCAATCTTTTTTAAAAATAGTAGGAAAAGAAGTAACAGTAGAAAGAAGTGAAGCAACATATGTCCATGAAGGGGGAAAAAAAATAGTGGTTTCCAAAATGAAGTGACAAATTTGAAGCAAATCTGTATTTATTACTTTCACAGCATGTGTGGTATGTATGTAAGCAGAGTTTTGAAGCTTATAAATATCTTAACATACTTTCACATGTGCATCCATGCATTCAGTTGTCAGTCACTGGGGTAATATGCCAACATTTATCTGAGTTCATGTACAGAATGGAATTTATGGCTTTGCCTTCTATACATGCATGTCTACATCTATTTTCTGTGTTATGGGGGGATGCATACATGTGCATACAAACATATGGAAAGAAATGTAGTTACTCTATGTTTAGTGCTGCAGATTTTCACATCTTGTTCTGTTCCCACTTAAAAGAGACTGGAACAACTGCATGTGGGATAGTCTTCAGAGTTGTGGGATTTTGTAGAAAATGTAGCCTCACATACACTTTATTCCCAATGATCAACCAGCTCTAATAGATAATTTTCAAACAGATTTTTGGAGAAGAGAAGCTAGAAAATTTTGTTTTCCACTTTTAATGACTGTGGAGCTCATTTTCACAGATCATACCACACACATGCCCACTCGTGCTGTACTAAAATTGACCTTGAAATTTCTCAAAAGTTTTCCTCCCTGAATAAAGTATTTCTGCCTTATTCCTGGTGAAAGAAGTGCTTTCTTTCAAATTTCTCTCGGTAGTATTTTTGTGCTTGCTTAACTCTTGGAGATGGCAAAGGGTGCTATGCTAATGTTGTTGATTTCTATCATGTATTCCTCTGTTACTCTGAAGCTTCGCATGGCTGTGCTTCCCAATCTGAAAAGGGAAGAATTCCTTTATGATGTTTTCTTCTGTGATTTAATGGAAACATGGGAAGGAACAGACCACTAGAAAGATTATTCTGTAGTAAAAGTCCAGACATTGGCCATCTCTTGGATATCTCATACCTAAATCAATGCAGGAACACTCCATTCTCGCTCACAAGAATTTCACCAACTTCCTCTTGCCCTTCGAAATAAATTTCAGAAGCAGATTTGTTTTCAGCAAATTGAATGGGAACTGGTAGGAAATAAATGTAGGATTTTTTTTTTTTTTTCTGGATGTCATGTGTGTCATATAAACATTTGAGATTAAGGGTGATTTATTTTCCTCCTCCTCCTCCTCCTCCTCTTGAAAGGAAACACATGTTTGAAAATAAACCATGTCTCCTTCAAGGTGCAAATGTTGAAAGAGCAACTGAAGAAAAATGGAGCTGCTACTTTTGCAGTAAAGATATACGCAGATAATAAACTGGTTTCTTCATCTTTTTTTATCAATGTAAGGAATGTATATGTTGTTTTGCTTTGTTTTTATTCATACCTCTTCTCATTAATTCTGTTCGAAGCGGCCATCTTCCTTTGTTTTGTCAAGGCATTTCAAGTCGACATGGTTTGTCTTTTGTCTCCGCTAGTTAACAAGGTATTTTAGACATCACTTTATGAAGGGCTTCCAGATCTGGGCTGCAAAAATCCAGGCAACCCCTGGATGACAGCAAAGAGATACAGAAAATTAACTCTGTACTAGTGGTCTTTCAGATTTGGTAGCCCTAGCTTATGTATTTGGAGAATAATTATTTATTTTATAGGGCTTCTCTAAGTAGACCTAAAGAATGCACACTGAATTCTAGCATGCAGCTGATTAAATAGCATATCCTTTGTACTTGTTCAAATAAAGATAAATCACAAAGATAAATGTAAGCAATGCAAATAGTAAACCGCCCTGTTCAGAATACAGCAGGAAGTGCTATACTTCATTCATTCATTCATTCATTCATTCATTCATTCATTCATTCATTCATTCATTCATTCATTCATTCTTGCTACTCTTCAAGGAAAGAAAACTTTGAATCAAGAACTTAATGCCAGACATTTCTATGAGAGGCCAAGGAGTCTGGCAGTTTGGAATATTCTGAAGAATTCCATATTATGGTTTGTGTGAATTGTGTAATTAGGGTTGAGAACAGAATAGCCTGTAAAGGAATTGCAAGCAGAAAACATCATGATGAGTTTGGAGATCAATATTTTGATACCAGTATGTACAGGTGCTAGATTTTTAACTTGGACCTCTTATCCTACTTCAAGGCCTGGAAAGGGAAAAATGCAAAGGTCAGTAAGCAAACTAGAGTTAAAAAGAGCAGTCAGAGTAAGTCCAGAGAGTGAAAGGGTAGCCACAGGTGATTGCTAGAGGAGATAATAGATACTACAAGGCCCTCATGCCAAAGATAGTCCAGAAATCCCTTCCAAGATCTCTGAAAATTGAAACTGAACACGTCTGCAGGGAAATAGGTTGTGAGTGGTGACTGGCAAGAGCAGTGCAAATTTTACCCATGACTGTTCCATATTGAAGATTTTTATTCGGCACCACCTATGACTTATGGGCAACAGCTACAAAGCTCTGTATCTGTTGTTACTTGAATGGAGATTGTAGTGTTGTTCCAAAGTGGATTTGTTTCTTGCTCTCAAAAAAAAAATATTCCCTCCCTCCCTCCCTCCCTCTCTCTCTCTCTCTCTCTCTCTCTCTCTCTCTCTCGTGCTGGTTCCTAAATTATCATAACTGCTGCAACACTACTTTGTTAACTGCTTTGTTAACAAAAGCATGGTATGTGAATATTCTAAGTAGATTAATGGGCTCCAGGAATGCCAGTGTCTGATTTGAAAGTACAGGGAAATTCCTTTCAGGAGATTAAGACAGACATTTCTCATTTGCAAATATGTTCCAATTTAGCCATTAATGGCCAAAGCTACGGAGCAATTTGTATTTTAAAAGAGAGTCCAAGAACATTATTTATTCATTTTTTCCCAATCTGCGCTCAGTCGTTACCGACTCTGCAGTGACTGCTTGGATGAGTCCTTGCAGTTTTCAAGGCAAGTGTTTCGGAAGTGGTTTGCCAGAGCCTCTTTCCTAGAGCAGAGCCCAGCTGGCGAGGCGAGCGCAGGAGGCGGGGTTTCTGTTGCTTCGCGCCCTTTTCGGGCACGCGCGGTTTTCGCATTTTACCGGCAACTGCTCCTGACTCCTTTCCAAGGTGCCGCCAGCATTTTTCCTCCCACCGGAGTGAGAGTCCCCATTTATCTACTCACGTGAGTTTTTGACCTGTTGGGTTGACAGGAACTGGGGAGGAAACAGGAGCTCACCCTGTTTAGGAACCATCTATTCCACATTTTGTGAGTCTGGGAAAAAAAAAGTTGATTTCTAATATGATACACATGTAAATGTGTATTCTTAGGAGGAATCGTTCAAAAAGGCATTTGTTTGCTTCCTGAGAAAGAGAAAGCTCTGCCCGCACGTGTAAGCCTTGGCTACCTTGTGCTCAGATATTGCATAATCTGCTAAAAGGAATGATAGAGCCATTGTACTGATGAATGGTTGCATTCTGTAGCATTAAAGAAAATTTATGTTAGAGCAACTGTCACTAAAAACATTAATTAATCAAAGGCACTTGCACACTAGACTTTAATTTGATTTCTATTAGTGAGACATCAATACTACATTAGCTAATCCTTGGTTTAATGACAATCATAAAATGCCCCCCCCCCAATTCTCTAAATTTCTCATTTATCTTAGTATTGCAGCTTATTTGGGGATTTGATGGTATTCCTGCAGATTTATATTTATCATCCCTGGACAAGTTTATGCCCATAATCATCTAATGAAATGCTCTAAGCTGAGCCCAGTTTTAATTGTTCCATTGTAGTCATTGTTGTTTTTCTTTCCTCTCAAGCTTTAAGGTGAATTTATTGGCTGGTTATGGACAGGCCAGTTTGGCACATGAAGATTTATCCAGTTATGGATCATAACAGGAAGTTCGGAATCAATGAAAATTAGAGTTGGGCAGATTTTTTTCCAGAAAATTCTCCCCCAAGTAAAGAAATTTGGAAGGTGTTTCCAACAGTGTCTCAAGGCTCCCCTTTAGTAGGGATGGTAACAGTGTTACTGGAAAAAAGGATCATGAGAGTTAACCATCATGGGAATCCAGGGTAATTATGTACCTTGGCAGATATTGTTGTGCCATATAACATGTTCACACTCTCCTTGGCTATCTTGTAGCTAAAAATGTACGAGACTCCACTGATGCTATTGTTTCCGAATCCCTCTTCTTTGAAGGAACTGTAAAAGCAAATCATATTCCACGAAGCTGAATAAGAGCTGATGGAAAGGAATGCAGGGGAATTTTTCTGCCTGGCAGTGTAACAATCTTGTCCGTTTTACTTTCAGCATAGTGGGAATTATTTTGTTTTGTCAGTTCATTTTGCATCTTTGTAAACAGCAATTTTCTTAACTACTCTTCCTACTGAAAAACCTTCCCTGTTTTTTCCAGGCTTCCTCCACTTCCCCAGTCACTGCCTGGCTCCTTGTTTCTACTGTCTGTGATTATGCAGTACATCATGTTTCAGTGCAAAAAGGTGCTTTGGGGTGTGCAGGGGCACTAAGGCAGCATCAGTCTGCAGCTGTGTTTTTTCTTGGGTTTGCATAGCTGCCCTCCATAGTTGTTTTGCAACCCTGGGAAAAGATGCATCTGGTTCAAGGAATTTTGCAGATGCCAAATGCATGCTGCTGTCTTCCATAGCACCTTTTTGCTCTCAAATCCAAAATGGCATGCAGTCCTTGTCATTTCTATTGGGCTCCTACCTGCACAAAAACAAAACATAATATAGCAAACTAGCTGGACATGATTTCAGCTTTCCTTAACCTAGCAGTGAATTGAACCAATGAGAGCTAACAGAAGAGAATATCTGTATCTCAGGGCTGAACTGTGGAGTCCTTGGCGCTCTCTGAGGTTGGCTGTTTGCTTGCAGACGTTTCATTACCCAACTAGGTAACATCATCAGTGCTAGTGAGTGTGGGGTTTGCTCCCTGTTTATATACAGTAGCTTGCCCTGCCAGTGTTGGTGGGGTGTGGTTTTCTCCTTGGTAGTTCCTTGATTAAGATAATCAACCTTGATTAGGGTAATCAACCTTGATTAGGTATACCCTATATAAACAGGGAGCAAACCCCACACTCACTGGCACTGATGATGTTACCTAGTTGGATAATGAAACGTCTGCGAACAAACAACCAAGCTCAGAGAGCACCAAGGACTCCACAGTGAGAGCTATCTTGGGAATATGACACAGCTTCATTGGTTTGGCTAGCTGCCAGGCTAAAAGAAATAATCTGTACTATAGAACTAGTGTGACACTTAAAAAAAAAAAAAAGGCTAGAGAGCAATTAGGACAATATTGCAATATTTACATTCCCATCATCATAAAGGTAAGGAAACTCTGACATGTAGTTTCCTTCAATATTGGTCTGGTTTTGGTCCAGGCCAAATTTCCAGCAATTTGTCTGGTCCAACAATTGCTAAGTTGCCAATTGTCTACAACATTCTAAGGGTAAAGGTTTTTGTTTTTTTCCCCTCACCAAGCCGTACTATGTGGTTTCTGATCTTGGGATTCTATTCAAATGGATTTCACTAAGTTGTCAAAAGAAGAGGGGAAACGATACTTAGTTATTATATATTATTATTTTAAATTGATTACAGCTGCCCACTCTCATGCTGGCTTACAAGTACAAATACAAAACAATAAAAACAGTTAAAAACATATAATATTTGCTTTGAGGGCCTTTCCTAATGACTAAGACTGATGCAGCAGCAGTGGCTAAAATACAGGAACTCTTTCTTGGTGAAGTTTAATCCAGATTATAAACTCAGGCAGAGGGAATTGCTTCATTAACAAGCTAATAAGTGGTTTGAGACAGGCCTTTGGGATTAATATGAGACTGTACTGTTTGTATTGTTCAGAGTTACATTTAGTTACACACCTAGTTACAATAATTATGCATAGTTAGTCTGTGGTTGTGTTGTACACTGTGTTCCATTCAGCATCCAAAATGGAACAGGACAGGTTTGTAGCACAAAATGGTTTTTCTTGAAATACACCAATTCCACCCTAGGAAGACAATTCCTGGAAAACATTTTAGAGCCATCTTTTATAGGATATTGATTGAATCAACTTGCTGTGTTGGTAGTTACCAAAGCAAACATGTTTTCCCTACATCATCATTTGTGTAGTAATATAAGTAGTCCTGCTTGGGTCAAGTTCCATTTGCATCCATGTAGGATGTGTGTTTTCACAACAGTGCATAAATGGTTTGCACTGATTTCTTCAGAATTATTTTTCAATTTCCCAGTGTAGTCTGAAGCCTGTTACTAATCCTTTTTTAGTTTTGAAAGGTCAGCAAGGTGTTGTCATCTAGCCAAGCCTTGTTTTCTATATTATAGGTTTGCATCCATAAAGTGACTCTCCTTTGTCTTCAAATGCTTTCAGGGATATATCTGTGTAACAAAACCCAAATTATGAAATTCAGTACCACAAGAGGTCCATATGGCTCATTTTAGGTCTATGTTGGATCTGACCCTTGTCATTTGTTGTCCCCCCACCCACCCCAACACTCGCCAGCATCAGAATGGTAACATAATGTGATGAAATGTGCAGTGATAATAACCACTTCTGTGTGGAAAACTCATGCCAAATTTCAGACAGATAGCTCCACAGGGGTTTTGTGCAAAGCAAAATAGTGTTTAAAAGGAAACATCTGCTCTCTCCCTTGAATGTCAGCTCCCTTGTCTTTCTGAGATGTATGTCTGGATAGGATCTGACAATGAAGTATTGGTCTGTTTCTGGTGGAGAATCAGCACAGTGATGGGGACTTGAGGGATAGTTTATTTCACAGAGTAGCTGTAAGTTTCAAAGAAAAACCCTACTGAGATATTCTCTGTTGTACCATATCCCTTTCTCAGCAGATATGTTGGTAATTTCGTTACATTACCTTCAGCCACTTCTACTGATGCTAGTGTTCAGGGTAGTAACATTTCAATATTGATTTTTTCTAGACAATCTTAAATAATGCTGTCATATTAATTACCTACCAAGCATTCATGAGGTCAGGACTCATGTATCTTCCTTAAGATAATAGAATTGCAATGATCACTTTTTCTTAAAGGTCTCAGGGTCAACAATGTGTTATTAAACTGACACTTTATTACATACATAAACTGTTTGTACCATGGCTATATAACATGAATATATTGCTTAGTTTACTGTAACAATATTCTTTTAAAAAAAGAATTGGTATATATACCCATCTATAGTTATATTTATATTTCAACAGCAGAGACTTAAGTAATAGGTAAATCAAACCAGCATTTGAACTGACATCTTGAATTAAATCAGTTATTTGAACAGAATCTTGGATGATTCACCAACTCGTATTTAATGCTATACACAATAACAACAGCTGTGTGTTTTGGGTATTGTTGGGCAATACTTATTTATTTATTTATTTAGTACCTAGATTTATAAGGCTGCCCAACTCAAACAATGTGATTCTGGGCAGTATTCAACAAAAAAATAAACAGTAAACCAACCCAACCACCCCCATATAACATTAAAGCATATATTATATAGAAATATAAAATACAGAAATGGTGACCAAGCTACTTAACAGAACAACCAAAAGGTGACTCCGGTTAACTGGCGCCTCATGCCTGGGGCAAAAGCCAGGTCTAACTGGCTTTCTTAGAGGAGAACCCAGCTGGGACATATTCTATATCTGGGGTGGGGTGGGGACATAGAGAGACAGATTGTTCTAGAGAACAGCCTACCACAGAAAGGGCACAATTCCTAGGTCCCTTAAGATTTAAAAGAAAGAACCTGGAGCATGCTCTCCCTATGGGAGTGTGTCAGGGGCGTAGACGTTTTTGGAAAGGCTGCCCTGCAAATAACCTGGTTCCATGCCATTGTAGGGGTAAAGCCTAGTGATAACCAGCACCTGAAATTGCATCTATAATAAACATTAGTAAGGGTTTGTTAGAATTGTATTTTAAAAATTGGTAGGGTACCAATAATATATTGGATCAGCAATGCCCATTCCATTTGGGGATCTTTCATTAGTATGGCACATAGCCATGAAACACCCTATTTGAAGCAACATTCATTGAATGTTTTAGGAGAAATCACATAAGAACAACCAATGGACTGTGACAATATAGCTTTAGGTAAAGTCATAACTGGCCTAACTCTTCTATGCATTTTTATTTATTATTAAAATATGCATTCCACAACATTTATGCCAAAAGCACATGAACAAATTCCATACATTCGAGCATATAGATCTCAATCCCCCCCTCTTGAAGAAAAATAGTAAATAATAGTCAGAAAGATGATCCATCCAGGGGGCAGGATAGAACATAGGTTTTAACAGAAGGTGGCTAACAACTGGGTAGAATAAAATTTTCCTAGCAAGAGACTTTTGCTGCTGGACTTCTAAGAAAGTTCTCCAGGACTTAAAGGTACTTATCAGATTCAGCTGATTTCCAGATAACAAGCTCAATTTTTGCCATGTGATCACCACTAGCAGCAGCTCTGATGTGGTTTGCTCCATGGTAAGGAATGAGATGGTTAACATGTACCCAAGGTAGCTTATTTGTATGTGCCACAATGTCCGAGTCATTAGAACAGTCTTTTGGCAATGAATGAGCCACCTGGGGGAAGCATTGCATTGCCCTTGGAGAAAATACTGTGTTCCAAATGCTCCTAATGCATAGTGATAAAAAGTATAACCTCAAGGAAAGAGGCGTAGCTATATGAGTGAAAACGATGAGTTGCAAACATGTATTAGCTCAAGAAAAGAATTTTGTTTAAAGTCACAGTTTCTTTTCATTGCTAACACTTGATAATTATCAGTAGGTTTTTTTTTTTTAAGTGTCATCTGTTTTAATTATTTTCACACCCACTAGGAAATATAATAACGGTAATGGGGGGGGGTTAATAAAATGTATAAGAAGCAGCCATTTCTCAAGCATACATTGAAGTCTTCAGAAAGAGGTAGCAAAGATATTAGGGTTTACCATTCTAAAAAAAAAAAATGCTGCCTTCAGGCCCCCTTGAAAAGTTGGTTATTGTCAGGTTCAGCCCAAGAAACTCCATGAGACAGTTCTGGATTTGCTTAGTTACTTATTAGCTTACACCTGCTGGACAGAATCTTGCCAGACTAACTCTAACTCCCAAAGTCTGCAACTAAACACTATGAATTCCTTAGGATGGTGCCAGTCTCAACCTCTTTGCTTTCACACGCTCATGCTGTGAGCTGAGGAGATGCTTCTCCCCATGACCTTGAACCTCCTCAATCCAAGTCCTCCATCGCAGTTATATCTAGATACATAACTACTATGGATATGCAAGAAGACATGCTCTACACAAATGTGCTATGCCTAATATACAACTTAAATTTCTGTTTTTATGTGTTTCCTGCCTCCAATTGGCAAGAAATTGCACTATTGATTTTCAATAACCTTGTTTAAAAGTAGGCTCCAGAGACCACCATAAAAAAAAAAAAGAGGGGGGATATTGAGGCCTGATATTGCCTGAGGACCCGGTTTATCCACCCTTGGAGTATAGAACTGTAGCCAAATAAGCTTGCATAGGTGAAATATAGGAGATAAGATATTGGAGAACCACTGATGTACATAACATGAATCATTCTGAGAATTAAAAAGTCTTCATTTATCTTTCAATAACTATATTGCTTGACTTGGTTTAGGAGCTGAATCACACAGATGTGCATCCCACATGATTTGGTTTATGTGATAATTTTACTTAGTTCAGTACCTTGGTTTCATTTATGGTCATCTGCTTGGTTGATTGGAAAGTGTCTCAATTAGATACTTTTGAGCCCTGAGGCATCTCCGGAGAGTTACCAACATATTTCATTAATGGTATATGCATAGGTTTCTTTCTTTCCATTCAACTGGAAGCAGAAAAAAATGTTTCTTAAATTAAACTCTCAAAGGCTTGCCTTGTGAGATGTGTACAGCCAATTGAGCTTTGGAAAGGCTACAGAAGCTGATAGGCAAGTAAAATAACAACAACAACAACAACAACAACAACAACAACAACAACAACAAATCCAGTTACAAATGACCATGTTTAAAAGTTGAGGGTGGGTAAAATGAAAACAGGAGAAGTGTGCAGGTCAGTTCATATGAAGCTGCTACTTTTAATCTTTTTGACTTAGCCATATTTAAGCTAAATGGGACAAAAAGAGTTTTCAATAGAAGTGAATATGTGTAGCTCAGGGTTGAACTGTAGAGTCCTTGGGGTTCTCTGAGCTTGCTTCTTTTCTTGCAAACGTTTCATTGCCCAGCTAGGTGACATCTTCAGTGCTAAAATGGGATGGGGCTTGCTCTCTATTTATGTGCTGTGGCCTGCCTTGCCAGTGCTGGTGGGGATGGGGGTTTTGTTTTGCTCCTCTGGTAGTTCTTTGATTGGCATGTTTGCTGCTCGATTGTGTGCCTGGTGGTGACCTTTGCTTATCTGGGTGATGACTGCTGGTGATGATTGCTAGTGATTGATTGCTGGTGAGGCGATCTTCTGGTCTTTTGTCTCTTTTGAATAGTATGTAGATGCTGTTAATCTCTATGTGTCTGTTAATTGCTGCCTTGTCTGAATACCAGGCTTCCAAGAATTCTCTTGCATATTTGGATTTAGCTTGGTCTAAAATGGTGACAGTTTCCCAGTTAAAACTATGGTTGAGTCTGTCCATGTGTTGTGAGCTTAAGGAATTTTCATCATGTCTTCTGACTGCTAGTTGGTGCCTGTGGATGCGCTCTGCTAGTCTTCTGCCTGTCTGTCCTACATACTGTTTGTTACAGTCCTTACACTGTATGTTGTAGATGACTCCTGCTTTTTCTTCTTGGGCTACTGGGTCTTTTGGTTTACTTAAGGTATTTTGGAGTGATTTTGTTGATTTATGTGCTACAGAGATGCCACATGGTTGTAATAGTCTGTTGGTGGTTTCTGAGACATTTCTGATGTATGGCAGTGTGATCCTTTTCACAGCCTGTGTAGATTGTGTTGTAGTTTCCCAGGTAAGATCTGTCTCTCTCCATTCACCAGCAGGATAGATACTGCTGTTGGAAGAAATTTTTCTCTCCATTTGCAATCCTCCAAATCTGACTTAAAATGGGGGTCTTTCTGGAGCAGATACAAAGATGGCGTAGTGATTGAAGAAATTAGGAATTAGGCATGTGTATTCTTGCAATGGTAGATGGAACCCACTGGGTCTGAATGGATCAGTAAATATGTAGTCACATTATATTGATGTAGGCTTTCATGGCCAGCATCAATCTTACCATTGGATATAGTCACACTGTTTTAATTGATTTCAATTATTAATGATAAAGTTGAACAACATGTCATTAATGTCATTATGATTCTTTATTACACTGGGTTTTAGCTGGAGCTTGCTAAAGTTCAGCAAATAAATTAAAGACTGTCCTTTATACCATTTTTTTTCTTTTTAAATAAACTTTTTGGCACCTTATGTGCATTATCCCTCACCCATTGAATAATGACACAAAAGGTTAACCAGGGTTGTGTCTTCTCCTTGTGGCCCAACCTTTGCATTCCCTCATGATCTTCAGTGTGCATATTGAGGATTATATCATAGAAGGGACTCTGCCACTACATGTCAGAATGCTTAATTATAGGTGTGACTTAGTTTACCTATTTAGACAAAGCTGGGAAATGGCAGGAAATTATACCCCCAAATATGCCACCCCTACTGTAGCTCATGATTAAGGAGCTGCTAATTATACGGACAACCCAAGACAGGCTACAAAACTCTCCTGACATAAGTGACTTAGGAGTAGCATACACAGACGCAAAAGTCCAGAGCACTTCAAGAACAAAATAAACCAAAATTCCAAACTGGTGGGGAATTGTACTAGCACAGTCAAACAGTAGGCAAAGGAACACAGCAAATATCAGTGAAGGAACCAGTAAGGGTTGTTTCAACTAACCAGTCAAATGTAAGGGAGGTTTAAAGATTCCACGCTGAGCCTTTTCCCAGTGCACAACTGAGAGTCATCAATCCTCCTGCAACAGCTCGTCTGTCCTCCTGTCTCCACTTACAGCCTTCTGAGGCAGCCTGAACAATTTTGTTCTGCGCAGCCTTCTGACTTTGTATCTTGAGCCCGCATCATTCTTAAGGTTTGGGTGGTCTACTTTCCAGATCAGAATCTGGGACACAGGTTGAAGAGTCCGAAGAAGCTCTGAATTTCTGCGTAGTCTGCTTTCTGCTTAGGTTCAGATCTGAAGATTTGTCAAGCAAGGTCATGACACTAAATTTGCTCCAACTGTATAGTCAGAAGGGAGCCCCTCTGCCCACAAGAGTTCAGTATAACAAGCAGCCCTGGGAAGACAAGCTCCCCATCTCTATCCAGTGATAAGTTGGAAGAAAACTTGTTTTGTCTCATTATTTCCTAAACAAATTAAGAGAACACAGTAAGAGGATTCAGTGTGAGTGTCTGAAGGTCTGACTGCATTCCAGACTAAAGAACAGGGAGCAAAGCTCACACTCACTCACACTGATGAAGTTATTTAGTTGGTAACGAAACATCTGTGAGCAACGAACCAAGCTCAGAGAGCACCAAGGACTCCACAGTTCAACCCTGACCTACAGATAGTCTCTTCCATTAGAACTCCAGACTAAACGAGATCCTCAGCAGGAAAGTTTAAAGTCTAATCTGAAATGGGGGGATAGCTATTACCTTCCTATAAGCTCTAGTTTTGAATTTTCTACTCTCACTTGAAAATGGTCTAGACAAAGGTATATAACTTTTTTCAAATTAAGAGCTGCACTTGGCTTTTGAGTTTCAGGACAGAGGCTCCAGTTGTAAAAATGCGTGGAGCCAAAACAAACACTATTTTTTAAATTTCATTTGTTTATTAGGCAGCCCTGACTCCAAAACAACTCTAACGATATCAGACAAAGAACCAAAGAACCCCAATGCAATATAAATAAACAAGATAACATCCAGTCGGACAGGGGTGGGCACACTCTAGGTCCATTCCCTTAAATGTTGCCACCTAGTGGGACCTAGGTAGAATGACTTCTCGGTAGCTGCCACTGCCCTTTGAGACCACTTCCCTCCTGAGATTTGGCAGCCCCCCGTACCACCTCACCCCGCCACTGCCCAGCCTTCCAAAAAGCCATGAAGACTTGAGTTTTCCCACAAGCCTTGCAGTAGTATGAGGCTAGACCCAGAGAAACTCAATCATTTCTTTGGATGTAGAGGGATGAGGAAGTTTTTGTCAGTTTTCCTGTTTTTAATGTTTTATTATTGCTTGTGAGCTGCCCAGGGTTATGTCACATAAGATGGGTAGCTAAACAAATCTTATAAATAAATAAATCCAACCAATCAATATATTGCATATACAAATTATGTATCTGGAAAATGGCATTGAAAAACTAACCTAAATGCAGAACATTCAGTATGATGGCTCCTCTTATACTTATCTCTTTTTCATATAAAAATGACAATTCAGGACCAATTTTTGGACACAAGCTTTTAGACACAATTTTTTTGATCATTGGACCCTCTCTTGGGGGCTGTGCTTGGACTGAGAGGGCAGCTACTGCAGATTCGAGGTGTTTCTTATTATTGTTCAGAAAAGATACTGATGAGTATATGAGACATTTTGAAATCCTTACTGGTAGCTCTTAGAAGCTGAGTGAGGTAGCTCCAGACTAGCAAAAACCATGATAGAATTAGTATAAAATTGCACTTGTACATTGTTCAATGTGTGTGTGTGTTCATAAGTGTGTGTGTGTGTGTGAGAGAGAGAGAGATGTTTCCTTTAAGAAATCCAAAATCCCTAAAGTATATTACATGTAATCCCCACAAAAAACGTTTTCCTGAATGCCAAGCAAAGGCCATTAAACATATATTCTGTGTATAACAAGCAGGATTTTAAGCAATAAGTGGGTGGAGGAAGCTGATTGCCAGATGCAAATTGGTCAATCGGAACAGCACGAGTAAGGTTCATTTTTGAAAGCAGCTTTAAAAACCCAGTCCATTGGCCGTGGTTTGCAGATGCTAAAGCAATCATTCTGCTAATTGCCAGGACTGCAGTGGTAGAAAGGGAAGACTGTTTGCAGTAGGCTGGATATCGTATAAAAACACTATTAAAAAGCTCAATGAGAGATTGTGGTGGGGTGGATACATGGAACAATTATTCTCCTCAGGTCTTTCTTTAATATAGAAATCATTAAATTGTTCCATACAGAGCAAAAATCTCTTGACTTTGCATGTACTGTATGCAAGTCTTTGGAATAAAAGGTAAAAACTTAGGCATCAGTCCTCTATTTGCTTCATTCTCGAACTCAGAAGCTTTTTGGCTAGTGGTTGGAATATCGTTGGTTTTTTTAAATAATGTATACAAATGATATGTGAGACTTAGGAAGCCTGTTGTAGAACTTCCCATTCATATTTCATTACATTTTAAGGATGAAGAAGCTTGTAGATCCTAATGATGCCGCCCCTGAGATGACTTCAGTAGGCAATGCCCACCCAATGCAGATTGGCAGAGAAAAAGTTGAAGTAGTAAGAGACTTTATCTTCCTAGGATTAGAAGTTCATGAGGGTGGTAAGTGTAGTCATGATAAACACATATCTGGTACTTCGGAGAAAGACTATGATAGATCTAGATAAAATATTAAAGTCCAGAGACATCACAGTGACAACAAATGTATCTCTTGTCAAAACTTGATTTTCCCAGTTGTAATGTATTTTTGTGAAAGCTGGATCAACAGAAAGGCAGATGCCTTTGAGTTGTGGTGCTGAAAAGATTGAGAATACTTTGGACTACAAAAAGAACATATCAATCAATACTAGATGAATTAAAACCAGACTGCCCAGGGGAAGCACTAATAAGGAAAGTATTATTGTTGTAAAAATCTGTATGTGTAATGCAAAGGCAAGAGCCATTGGAGAAGATCCTGATGTCTGAAAAAAAATTAAGAAAATCAGAAAAGATGCTGACAGAAGACAATATGGCTAAATACTATCACTGATGGCATTCTAGAGGCAACGAGGAAAACATCAGCCTTAATTAAGTTGAGTTGTTTTCAGTTTCAACTCAATTATAGTTAAGTTTTACTTGAATTGGATTTCATGAGAAATGCTGCAAGTTGATTAAAAAATGTATCTGCAACCAGAACAAAGTGAAATGTTCAAATTCAGTTATAATGTGAAAATCTGATCAGGCCAGAAGGGACAAGCAACTTTACACAATTCAAAAGAGGATGAAGTACAAACACGGAACTGCTGCAATGATTTCCTTTACTGTCCTGAACATATTTGACTCAACCTCTTTTCCAAGGGAAACTGAAATTCATGTATATTTAGTATATGTTTAAGGTGGTAAAAGGGTGCTTTTTATTATATTGAAAATAAATAACCTCAAAATATGTTTATAAAATTTTGAAGTTACTGATTACAGCTGTGTATTGGTCTCTTTGTTGTGATGAATCAATCAGTGGGTCCAGCAGGGAAAATATATTGGGGGGGGGTTCAGTGGAGGAAAGTACATTGTGAAGGTTAAATTTTGTTGCATATATTAGATTTCTGAAGAGAAATAACAGCATTGGGAGGTGCAAATCGTCTCTGATTTGATACAGATTTGTGATTCAATGGAAGCCCAATTTAATTTGAGGTAAGATTTGTTTTGGGGAAAATTATGTCCATGCGCTATACTGGGAAAATTTCAAAATGTCAGAAGTTGCTTTCCTTTTGCTGTAGTGAAATAAAAATAGCAGAATTGATAGTTCCTGGAAAGAAATGTAAACCTACCGAGTGTCAGCCAAGTAGCTTCAAGGATTTACTACAATACATCTCTTAGATATTTCCCCATACTTCTTTCAGGATAGAGGTAGCATGGCTGAAGGAAGGAGAAGTGGCAAGTCTCCAGATTGTTTAATGTCTAGCAAAGAGCCTGTAGAGAAAGTGGCTGAACCAAGTATTCTACTTCAACTTAAAAATCCAACCTTTCAAAACCTGTTCAAAATGTAAGTTCTTAATCTTCACTCATTGCTTTGGAGTGCCAAAGGTTTCTGCTTTGCTTCCTCTGATCTTTGAATCTTTTGAGGAGCCAAGGAGGCTGGCATAGCTGCTTGACAAGTTTGGCCTCTCCTGGACTTGGTTGCACGACAGTTGCGGCTTGCCACCAATACTCTATGTCAGTTGATTAGCAGAAGCACTGGAAACAGGCTGGCAAAGTGAGATGCAATGCCACAAAGTTAGGCATGCCAGAGAGAAAGAGCCTGGCACTGAACAAGTGACATTCATAGCTTTGCCCTTCTCCCCAGTCTTAAAAGAAGTAATGCTTAGACCAGCATCTTACAATAAAAGCTAGACATACATTTACTCGCTGTAATGTAGAGGAGGAGAGACTTAGTTTGGTGTACTGGTTAAGGCACTGATTAGAAACCAGGAGATGGTGAGTTCTAATCCTGTGATAGGCATGACATTTGGCCAGTCATTCTCATGCCTAGGAAGAAGGCACTGGCAAGCCATTTCTGGCAGAAAACTACAAGGTGTCTACAGAGAGTACCTTGTAGTCACAGGGGGCAGAATTGATTCAAAGGACCATAAAAACAACAATGTGGAGAGAGTTTGCCCCAGCTATGTAGAATGTAAAAGCAAGATGTGATCACATGCATACTAGTAAATTGGTCAGCCTTGAACCCATATTTAGAATGCTGAGAGCTGATTTAAGCTCCCAGTCCTTGCGTGAGAAATAGGAATGAAAAGTTGAGAGCTGAGAATGTGAATGAAGTAAAGTTACTCTTGGCACCCCCAGAAGAACTCAGGCAGATAATTTAATGAGACACAAAAGCTGCCTAGATACTCAGCTCCCTTCTCAGCATTTTGCATATATAAATTGCAATTGCAGCATTGTACGTTGTCTGAAACAGTCTTAAGAATAGCAAAACAGGGGGGAAAAAGCATTGACGTTAGTTCCAAAGTGTTTAAGAAAGAAATGATTCCCAACAGAATGGTGAATCAAAACCAGGACCAGATTCCAAGTTATTCTGTTTGGACTCACAAATATGCTTTGAAGGGGTGTATTATGAGTTTTTTGAGGTATTAGGATTCAATGAAAAGCAGTGGAAAACAGTCCTTCAGATTTTCCCCCCTGTTTTACTAGCAGAGCAACTACTTTTAGTTCCTGCAGCCTAGCTCTGCAAGTATAATCTACAACTAGATAAGCTATCCTGGGCTTCTGCCCATTTTTACTGATAACCAGCATGGAAGAAATGAATCCACAGCTTGAGAGTTAAAATGCATTTAAAAAAAGGAACTTTTTCCCCTCTACTTAACATTATGTAGCTTAAACATTCCCTAATGGCACATGGATATACTTTATAACGTTGATTTAACATGCATGTACATTGCTGTATTTCTAAAGACCTTTATTTTGAGTTAAGAAATAGCCAGCATTCTCTCTCTTTTAGCTTGCCTTGGCTCAGTCTCTGGTAGAAATGAGTCTCCTGTCTTGGTCTGTGGCTACCCCAAGAGCCCTCTGTACCAGGTAGATTCTAGTTTCCAATCTTCAGTACTTTTTTCTGGATTGTGCCTGGCTCCACTTCTGAAAGTCTTACCCTGGCTTGCTCAGACTAACACTCCACCAACAGAATAATACTATCCAGTCCACATCAGTACCACCAGTGCCATCCTTGTTCTTTGCTGAAACCATCAGTCTTCAACAGCTGACACTGTCTAAATCCATCTTATATTGCCAGTTGTCACACTTCCTTTCTACCCTTCCTCCTCTTCTCAGAAGTTTTTTTTTTTTAAAGACTCAATCTGCCTTTGCCATCTCAGCAGGCCCTCTTTCTCTGTTCCATGGGAGAATCTTCCTATAAGTAACTAAGCTAACTCCTACTCTGAGGTTCTACTTAACAGCTCACTAAAGCAAAGTATTTGTTGGGTGTCTGGGCTCAACCCAAGGTGAGGCCTCCTTTAGTTTGCCATAGGAGCAAGGCTTTGATTGAAGCAAAGCTTTGTCAAAGTAAATGCCCATTTGGAATTTCCCATGATACTATCATGACTTTTTTATGATAAGACATTGTATTTCCTTTAAAGGCCAGTTTAGATTTGATTTGGTTCTGTCCAGTAAATATCAGCCTTATTTTAATATCCAATTTGTGTTTGCAAAAGTGCCTTTTTGCATTTCTTTGAATATGTAAAATGTTTTTCCTTCATGCGCTTTTAGAACACCAGCATTTGGAAAATTGTGCAGTGACTCCTTGGCTAAACTCTCATGTGTCCTCTCCCCAATAATGCTTCTGCATATTTGATACATGGGTAGTTTTGCAAGTTTCTTGTTTATTCTTCTTTACAGTAGCCAAGTTATCTAGGTCACTGTTATTCCATGAAGAGAAACTACACTTGTGGGAAAAATGATTTCTCAGTACAGTTAATTTCTCAGTACAACTCACTACATTTATGGTACTCCTAACGCTCTCATATGAGCTCTCTTAAATAGCTTTTGGTGTGCTTTCCCTGCCCCCAGAAATACCACTAGAATATCTTTTCTGTGAAAACAAATCACAGCTATGAATTCTGAGCTTATAGTTCTTAGTAGGATGATTTCTTACAAGCCTAAGGAGAAATTGCTACAACAGAGTACTTCAGTTATGTGTCTACAAGAATAGAAAACAGGTGTGTGTGTGTGTGCATTTGTGTGTGTGTGTGTGATTTGTTTAGGACAGGTTGTTGACTTGTAAAGAGTAATTTTGAAATTCTGGCTTTAACCTTGTTCGGTGGTTTGTCACATTGATCCACTTCAGTCTAATATGAAAAGACAGCTTTTGTGAACCATGATACTGAAAAAATATAGCAACAGCTCCAGAGAGTAATCAGGAATGCCAAACACCCACAGCCCCATACAAAGAGCAAGAAGTCACTAACAGGAACAGGAACATTCTTGTCAAATCACTTTGCATTCATGGCTAAGACAATAGGCTCCAATTAATCAGACACTGGTTATAGCATCTTCCAAATACCCTCTTTCTCTGTTGTGAGCCACCACCCTATACTATCTGATAAGGCAATTCAAGAGGATTGGGAATAACTCTGGTTTCCATGCAATAGGTCCTCCTGTGCTCTTATCTGTCCTTCAGAAGTCCAGTTCTCTGCATCACCCCTCTGTGTATATGCACAATACTTCTATCCAGCAATCTTGCACAGGGATTGATTCTCATAGCCCTGATATTGCCCTTTGCTTAACAGATTTGTGACTTTGTTGGGCAGACTCCTTGTCTCCTGTGTTGTACTTTTAGCCTGTAAGTCCTGCAGATGGAGATCAAATATAAATAGATCTAGTCAAAGTTATAGATATAGACACACACCATACCCACACACAAATTTAGGACATGACATTTGTACAAAAATCTCCATAGTAGCCATGCTCACTTTGTTTGGCACAGGGCACTCCCTGGGGATTAATGGCTGTCTGAGGTTAATGGCCCTTGGCTATGCCCTGGGTCATCAACTTCTCCAAGCTTCTCATTAATTTACATGAAATGCCAAACATCAAGTTGATTATAGCTTTATTTGGGTTCTTTCTGTTTTTGCATCCAGTTCCAGAGTCGTACATTTAGAACTTAATGACACTGCATCTCTTGATGTTTGCTGATATTTCCACTCAGTGTCAACTCGAGAGTGCCATGCTTAAGAGCATTTGAAAAGAAGGTGCACCTAGAGAGCTGTTGGAAGTTGAGCACTCTATCTGGATGCAAGATGCCCAACTGATTGGGAAACCATACTTCTGAAGGCAACATCTGTTTGCCAGGACTCACAGAATTGAGTTCTGCTTGCCTTGAATTGCATACAAGCAACACCACAGACTTACTGTTGACTTTTTTTCAAGAGCAAGAAGGAGCATTGTTTTGTTTTGTTTTTAGATACTTGGATTTGAAACATTATGCAGATGTGAAGAGTGCTGTTATATCACTGTCAAGCCCCAAAGGGCTGTCAATCAAACCATTTTGAATAATGCTATCTGTATTCTGATATAAAGCTGTTCCAAATTAGCATTATGAGAATCTCCAACTATAAGATTGAGGTTTGAATTTTCTCCCTCCTCTTTTCAGATGCACAGGGAAGAAATGTTAATCTTCTAGTTTCATTTCAGAACAAGCCACATTTTCTTGTATTTTTCAAATATGGAATAATTATTTGCAAAGCTACAGCTTCTATTTAAGTGGGAAACTATGGTTGGGTTCACCCTAAGCCTTAGGTCCTCAACATAACGTCCAGCATTAATAGTACACCAGCCAACATCTTCCTTGGTGTCCACCAAGCTTCCTGCTCTGCCTAATTTTATTTTATTTTTTAGATACTTTTACTATTTTTTTTTAAAGGAAGTTAGTATTCTGTGAAGCAAGCACCAGGTTCAATCATAACTTACAATTTCAACCATTCTTCTGGGCCACACATTTTATGTTTTGACAATTTGATGGTGTGAAGCTGCAACCTAGTTTGCCTTTTGGTATATGGATGTGGTTAGCCACACTCACCATGACAGGGCCCAATTTGCCCGTTGTTCCAAGAAAGATGGGGTCCCTGCACTTACTTACCATATTTATATGCTGCCTTATTGAATGACCCTTAACCTGCTTTTATTGCATAAAGCGCACTTGGCTCAGTTTGAACAATATGTTATGCTCAAACCAAGCAAATTGTGCTCTCTAGCTCAAGACGAGTATGGATCTTGGAGAAACATTTTAAAAGGTCTTATGTGCTTTGAATTAGTGTTGAATGCAGACAAACATGCACAGATACCCAGGAACAGTCTTTGAAGGAGCCATATGAACCTTCAAGGACATAGTCATTTTAATATTTCAGAGATGAGTTCTCTGCTTTTGCCAATACACCTCTTTTGAATGCTTTCCATAGTCTTACTTTCTACTGTCCCATATTGCAAACTATGGTATTTCAACTTCTCAGAGAAGAATTGTCTAGACCAGCATTTCTCAACCTTGGCAGCTTAAAGATGTGTGGACTTCAACTCCCAGAAACACTAGTCTAGACTGACTCTGCTCAAGCTGGCTCCCTGGTTACCCTGGGCAGGAAGAATATAACTGGACTTCCTGACTCACTGCAGCTTTCCTTGAACCCATCTCCAACTTTTAATTGGTCAGTAAGATTTGTCAGTTTCTGGTATTTGCTGCAGTTCATTTATTATTATTTTTTATTATGATTATTTCTGACTTTTTTTCAATTGAATTTTTATGACAAGTTTGATGATACTTTTCTACACTGCCTGGATAGCCACAGGGAGGATATTTATATATTTGTAATATATGTTTATATTAATTACATGCATTAAAGCTATGTAGCCAGCTCTCTTTGAGCGTTGACATTTCTTGCATTTTGCATTCCTGGCATTTTCTGAAGTCTAGCTTTCTGATTTAGCCTTTGAACTTTTTTTTTAATCTGCTGATTGGCTGTAGCTCATCCTAATACCTTCTGAATGATCTGGTGATATCTCCCAGATGGGGTTGAATTTATGCAGATATAGTAGGAATCAACCACATTGGATCAAGATTATGCAAGAAGGCAGCCAGAATGAATATTCTAGCTACGTTTCTATCCTCTCTGTTCCAACCTAAATGTTTTCTTTGGCTAGTAGTCTTTGGTTCTTGTCATTCATTTCTGTGCTGGTTTCTCTGTTTAGCGGCAGTACTGTGAACCTCTCTTGGATCAATAAGAATGTTTCCGATCTTTGGAGTGCCACTGAGTTTGAAATTCAGATATAGCAAACCGTACAGTAAATACATACTATTAGATCTAGGATGATCCTGATGAGAATTGCAGTAGTGAGTAGAAGGGAAAAGCTTTGTGTTTCTTGGCATGCTCAGAAGATACATCTAATTATATAAACTATACCAGGTCATAACTATTTGCAACTTAGGTCAGTTAATACTGTTTTGAAATCCCACATCCCTCTTGGGTTTCTTTCTGACTGGATCCATACATCTTGCTTAAGCATAATATGATTTGCTTATTTGTGGCTGTATGTATTGTTTGATCCATATATTGATGTTTGTGAGCAACCTGCATGGCTCAGTGTAAGGTGAAAACCTGTCCTGATTAACAAAATCATGGCCATGGGTAATGTGTAAGCCTAGTTTCTTTCTCCACATCATGATCTTCAAAGCCCTTCCGCTTTACGAACCTGTACTCAGAATGAAAGAACATTTAATATCAGATGTCTTGGTTCATGCTTCATCTCAAGAAGGAAAAATAGATCAGATTCAACTTATTGGTCCCAAATGAGCAGAGAAAGGAGAAACATAGAGGGCAGAGATCTCACAGTTAATTATTGTTCATGTGGAAGGATTATTCTTGGGGATCCTGAGTTTCCACATAAGGCTATATGGCATGATTACAGTCTTGTGCTGATCTTATAATATCATCAGACCATTGCAGTTGTGGTTGATCAGATCATAGAAACCATGGGTCTCAATGTGGTGGCATCAATACTAACAAGATGTTGAAAAAAATGAAAGGAGTCTTCTAGTGCCCCTTCCCAATATAGCTGAGCTGAATTAATTGAGACTGCAATAAATGTGAATGGCTTTGTTATGGTCCCTGAGAAAAAAAGCTTTTCTGTTTGTATGCAAAGCATGTGCAGCTTGGGGGCCTCCAGCTATCTACCTCTGCTTTCCACATAACTCATCACTATCCTTGGTAGGAGGAAGAACTTTTCCTTCAGTCATAGACAGTTTTGCCAAATCTATCAGATGTAGCTAATCTCAGTTTACACAATCATTTGTAAGTGCCTCTTAGCACAGGGAAAGGCAACCCAGTTCTTCCTGTATCTTTTGGACCACAGCTCTTCTAATATTTGGCCCATGGCCATGATGGCATGAGGCTGGGGGTAGATACAGTTCAAACAATCTGTAAGCTATCCCTTTCCTTTCCTTTCCTTTCCTTTCCTTTCCTTTCCTTTCCTTTCCTTTCCTTTCCTTTCCTTTCCTTTCCTTTCCTTTCCTTTCCTTTCCTTTCCTTTCCTTTCCTTTCCTTTCCTTTCCTTTCCTTTCCTTTCCTTTCCTTTCCTTTCCTTTCCTTTCCTTTCCTTCCCTTCCCTTCCCTTCCCTTCCCTTCCCATCCCTTCCCTTCCCATCCCTTCCCTTCCCTTCCCTTGTTGTTAAAGTATTAGTATGACACCCATCAATGAACAACTCATTATTTTGCATCTTCAGAACTCTTCTTCAGAACTAATTTTGAATGATGACAACATATGTAAGTGCATTTCTATATGTAAGCTGTACATATGTAAAAGTACAGCTGCCTTCAAGCTGAGCTTCAATCTTGGGAATGTAATCCTTGCAGTGTTACAGAAGCAGTCTGCCATTGTTGCTTCCCTTCTCCTCCTCATTTCCTGCTCTGAGGGGTTAAAGGTATATTTGGGGGGGGGGGGAGAGGGGGAATCAACAAAAGCCACAAAAAAGCTTTGGTTTGTTGTTGTTGTTTTTTTGGTGGGAGGAATAGGAACAAAAATAAACATAAATATGATTTTGTGATACATTATTTAGCTTAATTCCAATAAGGGAACAGGCCAAGGGGATGATTGAAAGGCTTTCAAGGGGAAAAAATGGAATCCAAGAAGGAATTAAATAGAAATGGAAGAAATGGTCACACTGAGAATCTAGGGAGCAAGTCTAGGCATAAAGGGAAACAAGAGAATATAGAAAATATTTGGGGAGCAGGAGATCTTTGGATACATAAGAAAAAATAAAGTATCAGATCTTATAGAGATGAGGCAGCATTTAAGAAAGGGCAAACCCTTAGAAAACTTGTTGCCTTCAACTCCTAATTTTCTCAGTAATAGCCATGCTGACTGGGAAATTCTTGGAGTTGGTCCATGCCAACTCCATCCAGATGGTACTCCTGGTACCATCTGGATGGTGACCAGGTTTGGTAAGGCTGCCATAGGGCAGAAAGCAAAAAGTTAAAAATAAATTTAAAAATCTGTTTGGTTGTCTTTATATTGCATTGAGTTTAGTCTTGGGTTTATGATAGTCCTATTAAAGCCCTATCAGAAGGGCTTTAATTACTAATGGGTAACTTATCTCACTGATTTCAACTGATTGATTAAAACTAACTATGTGCGGATCCAATTGACTGTAATAATTGAACTAAAATAGTTAAGGAAAGCACTAAAACTAGATAGCAATAAAATTAAACACTGAAAACCTGTTGAAGAAAAATGAGGTAAATATTTTAACAGATAACTGAAATATGAGTTTGGTAATCTGTTATATTAATTTTATTTATGTATTTGTTAAAATAAAAATAATCCAAAACCATATCAGATTTTCAAAACCACAAACTGATTTGTAAGGTCACAATTCTCTAATAGAAAAGAAATTTCCACCATAGCTTTTTGTTTTCACTTTTGTCAATTTAGGACTCCCCCCTCCCCACCTGTCTCCATCTTTAAGCTGTCAGATGCCCAATATCCTCATTAAGGGGCTGGCGATTAAGAATAGAAATCAGTTTAGAATGATTAGATGGTACTTTTGATGCATCTGCAAAAAGTTTTTTTTGGGAAGGTGAGAATTACAACGCAGATGATGGTAGGAGGCGTAAATGCAAAAGAGAAAGTCGTGCAAACTTTCTCCCAGTGAAGAGAAAGTTTGTACTGAATTAGAATCTATATGAGCAAAGTTTCAGTGGATAACCTACTGGATAGGTACAGTCGTGATTCTCAACACATTTAATAGGAACATTCAGACAGAAACAAGTTCCCCTGAGAATCAGATGGCCCTGACCCTATTGACCTTTAGGAACTTTGTGAACACTTGTTTTTCCCCCCAGGCACTGGGGCAGAACATTATGTGAACCCACTTTTGTTGTGTAGTATGTGAGTTATTTGTCCATGGTGCAGATTTTATTGATTCTTATTTGTACTATGATGTTTTTAACCCTTATATTGACCACGAGGAGACAGTACGTGAAGAGTGTCCTCTTTATTGGAACTCATCAGATGTATGTAGCAATAAGGATTGATGAATCCCAGGAAGGATGAAACTAGTCACATACTGCATTCTGGTGGTCAATATAAATCAAAAGATCACACAGGATATACACTGTGTAAATAGAAAAATCCACCCACCCCCAAGAGGGTGGCGGTGGATGACATGTAAAACCTTGTCCAAGGGGACATGACATAAAGTAACATCTGTATATCTCTCTGGGAGCTTAAGGTAGAGTTGGCTGTATAGAGATTAAAAACTATACCTTGTTAGCCACCCAAAGTCACTTGATGAGTAGGTGGCCATAAAAATTAATGAAATAATAAACAAACCAGGGGGCAGAGCCCCATCTCAGTCCTCTCAATGCAGCAAAAGAGATCACCTATTCAATTCTTTGCTTGATCTTCTGTGTGTGGAAAGGGAATCTTATTTTCTCTATACCATTTTCCTTAGGGATTCCTTAGGTATTTTGAATCAGAATAGTTTCACCCATGCAAAATAACTGAAAATGCAAAACAACCTTGTATTAAATCTGCTGCATGTTCACCAACCATCACTAGCATTTTCAAGTTCAGTATCACAACAATGTTGATTCTGTGTTCTAGCAATAACTAAATTTTGTAATGTTGTAATCCAAGAAACTACCTAGGGAATTTAGCCCATCCACAATGCACTTTTCCATGCTTTAAGAACAATAGTTTAAAATAGTTGAATATTTTTTCCCCAAATCATGATATAAAGCAAAAAACAAAAACAAAAGTATCATGTGCAAATCATGATCTCAAGTGAAAAAATGCATAATATATGTATGATATACGGTAAAAAAAAAGTTTATCATCTTCAGCAGTGCAGTTCTACCTATATCTACCCACAAGCAAGTTCACTGTGCTTTTTTCAAACTAAGTACATATAGTATTGCAAGTTAAGACTCCAAAACAGGCAGTGCAGATTATTATTAGATGAAACTTGCATGAAAAGACCTATCGTTTTGAATTCAAAACAGCAATTTCCCATTTGTTAATCTTGCCTCTTGGTCTGTGATTTGTCTGGCACTGTCTTTATGAAAAAAGTTGCAGTTGCAATGCAAAAATACTCCTGGGAGATCAATAGTCTGAGTGCTTCGCTTGTGGGGCATAGGAAAGGAGTGACATGAAACTGGAGGGAGCTCCCAGAATCCCCCAAACCTGCTCTATCAGGCATAATAGAGAGTAATTATGGCTGTTTTCCTGCTAGTAGGTGATGTTAGGTGGGAGGAAAAAGAAATCCCCCAAGCGTTGCCCAGAAACTGTCCCACATTAAAATCAGTCCTTGTCCTCAGTGCTGAGGCACAGTACAGGTAGTATACAGTACATTTAGTGACACAATTGGGGCTGGCAACTCAGTCATTAAGCAAAGTGGTCGCTAAGTGAAAACGCAATTATGCTTACGATCTTGCTTCAGCTTTCCTTTGCTTTACAGACCTGCAGAGGGCATAAACGCAGGCATTGGTCGCAAAGTTACTTTTTCATCACTGTCATAACTGCGAATGGTCTCTGCCAAGGCAGTCGCTAAATGAGGACTACCTATAAAGCTCAACCATGGAGAGAATACAGGTCATGTACTCATACTTTTCTGCTGACCCAAGGATAGATTTTTTTTTAATTATTATTATTACATGCCATCAAGTTGGTGTCGACTATTAGCAACCACATAGGTTTTCTCCATAATGATCTGTCCCTAATCTGAATAGCCTATTAATGCAGCCATGAAGAAGCACCCTAAATCTTCTCAAGAGTCCCCTAATCTCTTCTGAAGAGAGGTTAAATGAATTTGGAATGTTCAGCCATGAAAAGAGAAAACTAAGGACAGTCATAATAGCACTCTTAAAATAATTATTTGTTTATGAGATCTACTTCCCATCTTTCATTTAGGGACTCAAAGCAGCATGTACAATACACCCTCCACCTACTTTCCCCCAGAAGTGACAAGTTGGGCTGCAAAAGAACAGTGGGCTTAAACTCATCCACTGATTTTCCATAGCTAAGTGGGGAAGTAGAACCTGGGTTTCCCGACTGCTAGTCCCACACCTTAACCACTACCCTATAATGTACCCTATCTACATCTGGAAGGCAAGACAGGTTTTCCATTGTTCTAGAGTGCAGGATACAAAATAATGAATCCAAGTTAAATGAAGGCAGATTCATACTGAATGTTAGAAGAACTTCCAACTGGTAAGAGCACTTTAGAAATGAAACCCAGAGAAGGGCTGGGCTCCTCTTTGCTGAATGTGTTCAGACAAGATACCCTCTGCCTGGGAAGCTTTCATTTAAATCCTTGAACTGAGCAGTTGGATTTGACAGCTTAAATCAGGGTTTCTCAACCTTAGCAACGTTAAGATGTGTGGACTTCAACTCCCAGAATTCACCAGCCAGCCATGCTGGCTGGAGAATTCTGGGAGTTGAAGTCCACACATCTTAACATTGCTAAGGCTGAGAAACCCTGGCTTAAATAGTTCTTTTCAATTCTATGACTTTTTTAAAACAAAGATGCATATCTGAATGCCATTTCTGTGTTCAGAAATTGTGTCCATGGCACTCACTTTTATGCAAGACCCACCTTGCAGCTCAGGATGAGAATAAAGCCTTCCACGCATACATGGCTTATAATTGCATCAGAGGAACTTTTTTATGAGAAATTGCTTCATTCCTTTGGAAAAATTCAGATTCTTAGAGGCAAGCATTTTACCTTATTGCAGGTCCCATGATACCAAGTGAATTTGGTTGCAATTTTAAAAAGGAGAAATAGTGTCTGGGGATGTAGGTGGGAATTTAGAGTGGACAAAGGAAAAAAAATGGTCCCAAGCAAGCAAACTGGGATGCAAAAAGGACAGCTGTATTCTTTAATTGAGCCAGATTAATAAAATGTAATTTTTACAGCCCGTTTGCAACAGGCCACTAGGGAATACGTTTTATTACCATTCTGGGTGTCTTCTAGTTAATAAATTCATGTCTTTTGAGGATAAGCATTTGGCTTCAAATCCCAGGTACAAGTTTATTAAAATTGTAATAGTTCTTGGAGACTATAAAAGGAAATGAAGTGCGCAAAATGTGCATTTCCAGAGCATGGTTTTCAAACCATTTTTTACATGACTAATTTTCAACATCTCCAGCAGAGGCCATGAAGTGTGGCTGAAATTAAATAATAAATATTTAACCAACTGCAGTACCTTATCTACATGCCTTCCAAATGTTGCTGCTTTTGCCCTTAATCCTTCGTTAAGCCATAAATGTTATAGCATTATTGACATATTAACTAGAGTTAGTATAAGCTTTCGAATGGCTTTTTGAACAGTGATTGAAAATTAAGAGTAGCTTATTATGGAACATAATAGGTCACTATATATGTTTTACAAGGGGAGTTAGCCCTTCTCAAAACCTTTTTTCCCAGATATGTTGGACTTAACCTTGGTAGGGGCCCTATTTTCCACTCACAACCCCTTATTGATAGTTCTGGCAATACACAATCACAGTTGGGGGCATTGGTGGGGGGTATGTGTCAGAAACATCAAAATGGCAGGCACAACTGTCTGATCAAAACTGTGCCATATTGTGATGTGTGCAGTGCACGTAAAAAGGGGAAGGAGATTTGATTGCACAGTCACACCTGTAATTTTAACTTTTTTTTTTTAACCCCTGGAACAGGTTACCACTGTTCATACTACCTAGGTCAAAAGTCACAATTTGTGGGACACAAATTCCCTGCCAACAGTTATTTATTTATTAAGATTTTTCGACCATGAGGAGCTTGAGACTCTTGGTAATTTACAGGAATAAAGTGTCCATTGCACTATAATATACATATACATACATACATACATACATACATACATACATACATACATATATATATATATATATATTGCAATATACATTTTATTACTATTTCTTACTTACACACTATATTGTGATGGAATGGAATTATGAAGGGCAAACTCAGGGAGAAAAACATTTTCTCCCTGAGTTTGGCCTCATAATTCCATTCCATCACAATATATAGTGATAAGAGCTTTGTTTTGACACGCTTTTGGAAAATCAGGAGGGTTGGGGCAAGCTGACTATTTCCACAAAATGGGGAAGCCTGTTTCTACAAAATGGGGGCCACAATGGAGAAATATCTCCTCCTAGCCTCCCCCTGGAATTTCATGATAGAGGTGAACTACCAGCATTATTTTTCCTGTGTTTTTAGTATTAAATGTGTTGAATCCTCCTTTCTCCAGAAACTGACTGGTATCATATGAATCTGGCAGAATAATAGGCAGGATTTCAGAAACTCTTGGAAATATAACTCTGTGACTCTGCAAACCTAGCACATACAATGGGATCTATATGTGTATATCTAACAACTGCAGCAATAAAGGTTGTAAAATTGGATGTGGTCATGTGATGCCTCACTTAACGACTGCACCACTTATGAATTTTCTGGCCCCTATTGTGGTGATTAGTTGAGGACTATCTGTACTGACAGAGGAAAAAGGATAGCTACACTTTGCTAATTTCTTCAAGATGAGTCAGTCAATAGCTTTTTCATATCGATGGACACATTTATTCTGCAACCTTTGTTCAGAGACTCTTCAATCAATTATAACATCTCATGGGTATTTTGTGTAATATTCTTGCTAAAAATTCTTCATGAAGAAACCTTCACACAAAAGGCCTTTCCTTTGCTTTTTACTGGCATTCATGTTTTATCTGAATGTATTTACTATCGTTCAAGTGCCAGGACAGTAGCTTTAGTGACAGAGCACAGATTTTTAGTATCAGATAACCTTATTTCTGATCACTTCTGGTAATATTCAGATATGTTCATCCATCCATCCATCCATTGCATCCACCTATTAATTTGCCATTTTAAAGCCTGCATGGTAATTCATGTGCAAAGTCATTGTCAAAAATTACTGTATATCATGATCTTATTTCTCGAAATACTTTTAAAAACATGTTTTGAGGTTTCTTGATTTTTCTTGAGCCAAGAACTGTACATCTGTCATGAATCAAGACAATTTAGAGCAGAACGTACATTAGATTGAAGAGGACCATCAATATCTTTCCCTCTTTTCTCTTGCACAGGCAATGCTGCTAATTTTTGAGATATTTGGTGCTTAGGTATTGAGCTAACTAGTGCTGCAGAAGGGGCCTCTAATAAGGTAATCAAACCAACATAGCTTATAAGAAGTGATATGTCGGGGTTCAATCATATTTTAAACCCATGCCTTATAACTAGGAGGATGCCTTCTTAATTAGGCAATATTTCACACTAGGGAACTCTAATCAAAGCAGCAGTGAAGTTTATTTTTTTATTATTATTATTATTATGGCTCACATTCCAGACTTATGCTACATGCTAAATATATAGAAATCTGGATGTTGAAAATGTTTGGCTCTAAAGTCATGCACCATGCTGTTTCTTTAGAAAGATCTGTCCTGAAATATAATTACATTAGGGAAGAAAGGGCATTCTATGTCAGCTCAAAAATACTGTTTCACAATTAATTGGCCTTAAAGAAGATAAAACAATCAAAAGCCTACCCTCAAGAAAATTAAGATTTTGACCAAAACCTGGTTGATGGTAAGCTACAACAGAGTAGATTAAGCATCTTACTAAACTAGAGCTGTAGAAAGCCAGTTTGGTATAGTGGTTCAGGCATCAGGCTAGAAACCAGGAGACGGTGAGTTCTAGTCCCGCCTTAGGCACAAAGCCAGCTGGGTGACCTTGGCCAGTCACTCTTTCTCAGCCCTAGGAGGCAGGCAATGGCAAACCACTCCTGAAAATCTTGTCAGGAAATCCGCAGGGACTTGTCTAGGCAGTCTGTAGGAATCAACACTGAATTCAAAGGCTCAAAACGAACAAAAACAGAGCTGTAGTGAATAGATGGACAAGCTCTGAATCCGCATTGACTGTTAGCCAGACACATCTAATTTCAGTTCACGTTTACTCACCTCAGACATGGAATCTACAACTGCATGAAGGACAGTTGCAACTCCGCCCCCCACTTTTTGTTGGACAGAAACACTGTTTCTGTTTTTTAAAAAAGGCAGCATTTGGGAATTGAGGGTGAGAAGAGAGATGGAATTTAACCTATCTCTCTAGCTACCTCAGAATTTACTGACTGGAAATCCTTAGGGATCTGACAGGGAGTCCAAGGAGAACTGAGATTGAGGGAAATCTGTTTCAGGATAAATAGCTATTTCGAAAGCAATAACTATCAAGCCAGTTTGGTGTAGTGGCTAAGGCCCCAGGCTAGAAACCAGGAGACAGTGAATTCTAGTCCTGCCTTTGGTATAAAGCCAGCTGGGTGACCTTGGGCCAGTCACTCATTCTCTGCCCTAAGAAGGAGAGGCCAATGGCAAACCACTTCCAAAAAATCTTGCCAAGAAAACTTCAGGGACTTGTCCAGGCATGCACCAGGAGTCAACACAGACTCAAAGGCACGCGTGCACACACACACACACACACACTATCAAGCTGCACACCAAAGCAAGAGATGGAAGAGAGTGTTTGAGATCTCCAGGCTTTCATCTTAAAGGCTCAACCCGGGCTCTACAGGAGCATTATCTTTTTAAGCTCTATATTCTTTTTCAGCTTAACACAGTACTTTTTATTCTATAATGGACATATATCAAGAGACAGATGCTGTATATTCCTAGGATCATCTGAGACAAGCAGTAACTGGCAATTCCATTTATGTGTGTTCGGTGGTAAGCTCATATTATGCCTTTTGGACAGATATTCAAAATTGTGTAAAACTTTTGGGGCCTTGCAGCCATCAGTGTCTCCTTCTCTCTTGATAAGACAATATACCATATCTATGTAGGCTGGGTGACTATGCCTGTCAAAGCCATCTGGGTGACCATGGGCCAGTCTCTCTCTCTCAGCCCTAGGAAGCAGGCAATGGCAAACCATTTCCAAAATCTTGCCAAGAAAATTGCAGGGACCAATCCAGGCAGTTGGCAGGAGTCAAAACTAACTTGAAGGCATAACAACAACATTGTACAAACTGATTATAAACAACGACATAACACAGTTGCCAAAATGATTCACTGGAACATCTGTAAATATTATCATATGCCAGTATTGAAAAATTGGTGGGAACATATAGCTGAAAAAGTAGTTGAAAATGAGCAGGTTAAAATATTGTGGGATTTCTGAATACAAACTGATAAAATCTTGGTGCATAACACACCAGATTTAACTGTGGCTGAAAAGAAGAAAGTGTGGATAATTGATATGGCAATACCAGGGGATAGTAGAATAGAAGACAAAGAATTGGAGAGGATCACAACTTATCAAGATCTGAAAATCGAGGTTGAAAGATTATGGCATAAACTGGCAGTGATGGTCCCGGTGGTTATCGGCACACTGGGTGCCATACCAAAAAGCCTTGGACGGCACTTAGAAAATCTGTGCATTGATAAAATTTTCATCTGTCAGTTACAAAAGGCCACACTGCTTGGATCTGCACATATGCTATGCCGAAATATTACGACATCTTAGGTTCTTGGGAAGAACTCGATGCGAATGAAGGCCAATACCAGCTAAAGAACTGGCAAGTGTGATTTCACATTGTTGTGTATATGACAACAACAACGTGTAGGCTGTACTGTGTGTGCGTATGTGTATGTGGGTGGGGGAATAATGCAATATTAATTATATTATACTATTTATGAAATGATGGTAATCTTGCTTATAAATCCACAGTATATGCCACCAGATATTGTCATTTCACTATGAGGCTGCAAAGACTTATATGGAAATAGATAAATTAGGCTTATTTCTGATGAAAGCAGCTAATGTTGCTTGCCTACATTATTCTTTAAAACACCATGTACAATGGATATTAGCTTCCAGATAGCAGAAAGTGGTATTGTAAAACCTAAACTAAGATTTTTTTCCCCCTATACTGCAATACAATTTGTAAATTTTTCTTTCTGGTTTTATTGAGCCTGTTCATCTCATGCTGAAGGAGTTTGTTGTTAAATTCTTTGACTAATGGCGTCTACCACAGTTGCTTGCTCTCTCTCTCATAGATGCTCTCTTTAGGATGATAAAATATTTCCATTTCAGAACGCTTTGAGGAAGTAATCTGACTGCAGTACTCAGTACCAGCATGTGCTTTCTCGTTGATTTTATGGTTCATGCTTTAATTGCTTAGTTTTAATTGTTTTAATAGCATGTTTTAATTGTATGGTTGGAATAGTTTGGAAACATGCATTCGGTTTATATAAGCTGCCATGGAAATCCATGGAAATCCTTGACTGAAGTCCAATGACAGGCTGACTAACTGACTGACTAAATAAATGAATGAGTAAATAAATATAAAACAATAAATAGAAAAAATTTCAAAATGTCAGACTGATACAGAGGAAAATAAAACATGAGCTTATATACATCCTCTTATTGCAAAGTGCAGCAACATCTAAAATAGGTTTAAATTCTCTATAATTTTCAGTGTGAAACATCACATCACTGCATCTTCTATGGGGCTGTAGCCCTGGCCTATTATCTAATGTCAGTAGAGCCTCAACAGTATCATTCAGCATAAAGATGCAGTGCAGTTAAGGTTTAGGTTTAAATACTCAGGTCTGTGGTAATATTCTTTATGCTACTGTTAACCACAGATGCTTTGCTAATGAAAGATGTGATGATTGATTGAGATAAGCCTCATAAGTATGGCTTTTTTTCCCCTGTAGAAAACAGCCTGATTTATAAGTTTACACATGAGGTTATGAGTATTATCTCAATGCCTGGTTCCTATTATTTAACAACTTGTATCCATTCACACAGACAAATATCTAATCTGAGCCAGGCTTTATGCAATAGTTTCTTCACCAAACCAGAGTGGTACCAACTTTCAAAAATAGATGGAGCTCATTCTTGAGTTAGTTTGCAGGATATTCATAAATATTTACAGGATATTCATAGATGCTATGGAAATAGGAGCATCTCTAAACACAATCAAGAGACGGGAGTTTCGATTTCAGACTTACCAAATAAATGGACTCTTAGTGCAAACATTCCAGGAAAAAGAGATTTAAAAGGTTCAAAAAGACTCCACCACACTGAACTCACTCATATGGGAAGGCTAGAAGGTTGCCATCTCAGTTCCCAAGATTCTGTACTCTAACCCCTAATTCTTGGCATTAAAACTCATTAAAGGAAACCTTTGTGAATCTTGTTTCCTTAATTATGTGCTGCAGTTCAGGAGCTTGACATGTGAATGATTATGTTAAAAAACAAAATCTCAGATTAATGAAGAAACAGTAAGAGAATAAACCCTTAGGACAGCAAAACAGAGCAGAGGTTGAATATTTCATCCAGTCTATCAGTTGCCGTGATCAAATGAATTAACTGTCAGAAATTTGCTTCATTGGGGAAAAGAAATTAGTGCATGCAAAGTTTATAAGGAAAGGCACATCTATTCAGTTTTGCTCCGTTTCTTATTTACCTGACCGTGAATTCATTTCCTACAAGAACAAAAGCAAGTCAAAGACATACATTTTGTGTGGTAGCTCCATATATGTTTCCATTTGTCCTTGTGTTCAGACTTTTTGCCATCCCCCCCCCTCCGTATATACAATTTTGTATGTGTTGTCTTACCCTATTAAAGACATTTTTAGCACAGCTTCCCTATGCATTTTCAGTATATATTTTTAAACTGCAAAATTTACCACAGCATTCTGCAAAACACGGACGACAGAACATGAGCTCATTCTAGTTCATTTATTGCAGAGATGGGGAAGTTATGGTTCTCTGGCTACTGCTGAACTATAGTGGATGGGAAATAAAAACACCATTTCACTATAGCTTAGTTAAGAAAAACAAATAAACAAATGGTGTTCAATCCAATTTGCTTCAGAATACTCATAAAGAAATCTTTTGCTAACTAATCAACAGCATTTGCTAACATTGTGCATGATTTCTAATTACTGGTCTGGTTTGTCACTGTTTAGAACAATCAAAGCTAATTGACCATATATAGATTTTCTTGTAGGCTGTAGTGATATTTTTAGTTGTATTGTTCCAGTTTCTTTTTAAACACCTCAAACTTCTCCAAACCATTAAATCTTAAACTGGACTTTGAAAACAAGTAAGAGAATTTTCTATTGCACAGTTTATGTATATGTATATATGTATATATACACAACTGCAAGGCAAGTATCATGGTCTTTATTTCATAATTAGTGGACATATTCTTTCTTATAACAATGTTTTAAATGTGAGGAACAAGGCCTAAAATCAAGTAGATATCTGCTGCCCTTTTTAGTTAAAAACGTAATGTCTGAATACAATAATGAGTATAAAACAGTTAATGGGCTGTGCAAATATCTCGCTAGTGAGTAATTTGTAGTCATTTTATTTGAAATGTATTTTTCTTAGACTATTTTACATATTCCAGCCTCACTTCCATTTCCTTCTTCTTATGAAAGTTCTTCCCATGTGAAGCTTTATATAGACTTTTGAACTGAAAGCTGGGGAGAGGGAGGGAAGAAAATTGAAAGCTCAGTGGTAGAGTTTAGGTCTGTTCCTCTTTAAAAGGAACAAGTAGCATTTGACCACAGGATTTCAAAAAGAGCTGTTGTCACCAGAACAGTACTGTGTGCTCTCTTATCCCTCTCACCAAATTCTTAGTGAAATATGTATTAAAATATCTGCATGAATGCTTTTGAACCTCCCCCTAAGCTGAGCACATTAGTCTCTGCTTTCTTATAGTTATCACAGACTTTTCTGACCTAGAACACACAACCTCCTACACAG